>NW_005178451.1:0-176343 GCF_000341285.1 Galdieria sulphuraria
TTTTACCCTCGGTAGAACCATTAATTCATAAAAACAAAGCGTTTTTCGAAAACGGACTAGTAGCTACAGTCGCCATCGTCACAACTCTTTACCCAGGTGAACACAACCATGACTTTCAGCAGTGCTCTTTTGCTTGCTTTATTTCATGGTTCCCAACAAGTTGAGTATATTCTGAACTAAAAACTGTTCCCTTGCTTTCAAAATACAAGTTTATTCAGCTTTCGTTATCTAAAGCCCCACATCCATAATATTTCAAAAGACATATTCGAATCAATAGAGAATTGATATAAAAGCACAACAATACAAACAATCATTGAAAATAAGCAATGATGGACTCAAGACTTTCCTATGCTATCCTGAGAAATGCCTGTTGCAGAGTTACAGACCGATTTCTCCATCTTGAAAAGAGTCATATAGAAGACAAGGAAAACTAGTATACGGAATATAATTCTGTGTACTGAACAAAACACTCAACGGAGTGTCTAACTGCTTTCTTGCAGAATATCTTTGAAATATCAACCCAAAGACTGAATCTCAACGACAGACTACAAGACTAGACTATCAACTGCTAATAAATACGCAAAACTGCTCTGAAACAATTATCGATAGAAATAAACAAACTTGTGAAACAACTAGTTGACTAAAGTACCAACACTCAACCACAGCTTGAATTCCTTTGTCTTTGCTCTCTTCTCGACAACGCTAATCTCAAATTTCCATACAAGACCAGAAGTGAAATAACAACAAGTCTTGCATAAAGTATATAAACTCCAAAGAGATAATAAAATTTATACATACTAAAAGAAACTACAGTCTACAAGGAACTCCGAGCTCAGGAATCGATGGATCGTTATATAAGAAACATTTGCAGAGCTTAAAAAGAAACGTAGATAATAGAAATTCACTTGTCCAACTAAAACGAACGAAGAATTTGCTTTAGAAATTAAAGTCGGAAAAGTTTCACTAGCAAACTTGAATCAGGTCCACAGCCTTGACAATACTCACTGAAACTTCCTTTCCATCCAACAATCAAACCATTGTGTTCATTTCTAATTGGATTGTTATGAAAAGGATCGCTTTGTATTCTCTCCTTTCACTGGAGATATATTATTTTAAGTGACTAGTGAGTTTTATGAAAGAAAATATTCCACTTGGAGATATGTAAAAAGTTTCTGGAACAATAAATGTGCTAGATACAATCAATCTCACATCTCAGTAATTTTGTGAAACGAGAAGAACAGTGTCGTAACAAAGTTCCTCGCAACTCCCTAGCGACACTGTAGCCTTCTAACAGAGTTGAGTTTGATCAATATTGTCTCTGCAAGGTAAATTTCAGAATACTTGTGACCCTATTTTGATAACAAATCAAGAACGGTTTTGCTACAACCAGTTTTTGACTCGTTCTCGATCTGAGAACCTTTCTTTGTTGGTCACTCAAAATTTAGGAAAAGTCCTTAGAGGTGCAAATGGTCATTTTCTAATTTCAATGACATTAACTCTGTTTGGCTTGCGTTGTGAGAACTAGAACCTTTCCTTCTATGCAAATTACGCTCAAGGAACAATCTTTGTTCGATTACGAGTTATAAAGAAGAATAAATCGTATATTCAACTCTAGAATTGGAAAGTATACAGAGGACAGGACAATAGTAAAAAACTGACCAAAGGTTGGGAATACTTTTGTCTATACACAAATTCGTACATAAACTACCTACGATAAGTAGGATCGAACCTCAAACGATTCAAGGCTATTGGTTCGTTCTCCACGTAAAGAACTTGTTGAGAGTTTTCAATAGTATAACAACAGTAAGAGTGGTGATGCTTTTGGTTCTCCTTGCACATATATTTCAAGATTCACCTTTCTTTTTTACTTTGCCAAGAGAGATGAAAGATTCTTATTTTTCCATTGTTTCTACGTTTATATTCTTTTCTTTTCACTAGGAGACGAAATTGATCCAATATATTTAAAAGAACAAGACCTTTACCAGTTTGGATAACAACCAAAATATCATTTAAGATTTTGACTCTGCAAAAGAATCAGATAACTTGTGTTATCTTATTCTGCTGAATATTGCTTGCGAGTTGACGACATTTTTATTCTCTGTAGAGCAACTTGGATAAAAAGGCGTTTCTCTTCTTTTTCAAGTTTGACTTGTCCCTAGTAGAAATGAACATACCTTCTATTGATAGACCCGTTTTTTATACGAAACGTTGGGTTGTTTTTGATTCTCGTTACCAATATCCAAAAGGAAGCCTCTACTAGTGTACCCATCAGGTTATACTTCGCAAGAGTCTTCTTCCAAGTGCCTAACGCAAGGAACTTTTGTATAGTGACTCACTTATTCAACGAGCTGATGGTTGAGAATGGAAGAAGAATAGGACTCAACTGGACAAATCGTTCTTTGAATATGCAGAGCTTTTAAAAGTTTTACCTTTTTTTATATTGGAAGAGATAATAGCCCTCTTGGAGTTATATCGTTCCTAAAGCATCTTTGTACAATTTATAGTTTGCTTTCTTGTATATCTTTAAAAGTTGTGGTTTTTACAAAGTTTATCGTACAAGAGGATGCAGTGAAAACCTTTAAACCTAAACAGTCATGTTTACCTTCAAAAACACCTCAAGTGTATAGTCGACTATTGAGGAGAAATAATTCAGCTATGATTCAAATGCTATGCAATGACAAGATACGAGAAGAAAGTCGCTAGAATAGACTCAATTCGACTGAATTGAATTTTTCTTGAAAATATCTTTTCTCCTCTTAACAGAATCCACAGTATCAAATGCCACTATTTTCAGAGGAGAAAGAAACAGGAGTTATTGACTCTTACAGAAATTGAGTATTGATGATACACTTGTGTGAGTCAATGTTGTTTCTGAGATTTGATAACACCACGCGATATTTTGGATCCTTCTTTGCACATTTGTTTTGGTTTGTCTATTGCTATCATCAACTTTTGTAGCTTTAGTGATAAGCTGCTACTTGTCATGATATCGTAAGAAAGGAATTTGATGATTGCTGAAAATAAAGCAGTGCTGTGCTTGTGGGTTTCTGCATTTCTACTAAATAATAATATTTCAACTGGAGCTTTTGAATAGACCGTACAAGAGAATGACTTGGTTCATACACTAGTTCCGTGTTTCGAAATGAAGCAAAAGTGACGTAAAAACTATTCCATAAAATACAGAAAATCTAGAGAGAGACGTCTATGGAACAAAATCTTCATGAACAATCTATATTGCTCGGAACTCTCATGACTACTCTCGAAAATTCTGAAAGAAACTTTCTTATCTATGTGAGAATGGGCCATGTTCAATAGCTTTATACTCTCAAAGAGCATAAAAAACTTGTGAAATAAACATTGGCTTCCTTCCAATCCTCCTTGTACCCTATGAGAGTTACCATTATATTAGCATACGAGAATAAGAATATCGATAGTTGAAAAAGCCATATTGATCGTTCTTCCATAGTTCTAGTCATCTCAGTCCAAGCCATAAAGGGTATGACATAGTCATCAGTTGATAAAGAGAAGAAGTTGGATTGGTATCCTTTACTATTTTCCTTGTTGTTGTTGTGACCGACAAACAAACAGTCAATCGTTCATTTATTTATATTTGTACTCCGAAATAAACAAAAGATTGTTTAATTTCACTTTGACGATGGCGAGTTTGGATGAAAAGTGGAAAGCTTTGGTCAAGTTTAAGTCTGTTGTGGTAGATCGTGAAAGAGATGTTGTTCAAGTGACAAAAGAACTGTATGATCTTCATAGCAACAGAGAACAACTCAGGGGTGTAACAAGTAGTTGCAACTATCGCTTGACGATACCATTCGCTCCGCACATGTTCGGTTCTGGCAAGACTACGTTTTGTCATAACTATTTGGAGTTGGTGCAAAGGTTTGGTGAAAATTTTCTGTCGACTTTTGCTTCGGACCCTTTGAGGAGAACCTTTTTGGAGAAGCTGAAAAGGGCTTCGTTGCTCTTTGTGGATTTGAGGGAGTTGAAGCCCACAGAACCGAAAGAACGCAACCTAAAGTGGACAGTCTACTATCGAATGATAGAAGCGTGTTGCACTTCTGTTGGACAAGAACCAGAGGATGAAGAAGTAGTATTTAAAGAATGCCGTACACGTCCCTATAAGTTAGTTAGAAAACTTCGTTCCATCTTAAACATTCCTTCCGATCAATATCTTCTTATAGCTTTTGATGAAGTTGGTGTATTTGATACAAAGGCAACTTTTTTTGAACTGGAGAAGAATGACAAAGGTGTGGTTCGACCTTACAATGACTTTTTCGGCATCATTAGTCAATTGTGCGAAGAACCCGACTTGTTTTTTATAGTTGTTGGGAAAAGCAAGGGTTTAAGTATTAAGAATGATGTGGCTTTTGGGCTATCGAGAGTTATACTACATTTTATCCCTTTATCACCTTTGGACGCTTCCAGTATCGTTGAATTCCTTGAAAAGAGTCTTCTAAAGACACCTACTCAAGTTCCAGTTTGTAATGTCTTATGTAGTTCTTCATTTTCAGTAAATGAATTGGCAGATTCGTTATTGGAATGTACAGGTGGTGTTCCTGGTTTACTTGTTCGAGCAATCAGTTACCTTTTGCTGTATAAATCATCCAACAACAATTTCTTATTATCTAAGGAAACCTTCTTGATCATAATGAATAGCTTTCTAGTAACAAATTATTGTGTTGCGACATTCTTACCTCGTCTGATAAGTCTCAGTGAGCAGCGTAAGCGCTTGTTAAGAATGCTTACGTTATTATCTTTGTATCGTATTCGATTTGATTTTGATAAAAACTGTGCAAGTAAGCTCAAATTCTGATGTGTTTTTGTTTGATCTAGTTACAGATATGTGTCTCTATCGTCGATTGGTTATAGAACCAGACCGCAACGAACGCTATGAAGTGTTGACTCCCAAGTTACTGATTGAATATATTGACCAAGGCTTAAAGGATGATCGTTTAGAATGGTTACTTTTACAAACCCTCAAGTCTCAATCTGTCGAATTCTTTTATGAGTCGAAATGTCGAATTTTGGAAGGTCTTATTGCTACACTGTTTTATTTACACTTTTCTCGGCATCCTACAAACAGCTCAATGTTTTCTACTCTTGGTCAATTGTCTCGTGTTTGGAATGAAATGAATTTACAATTTTCTTCCGAATCTGCTGCTTATTATATGAAATCTATACATTATACCAGAGCTGTATTAGGAACAGAGAGAATGACATTTGGAAGCAATGATGAATGGGAAAGGATAGTGAAAGAAATGTTAGAATTTGAAAAGATATATATTCCATTTCATTCAACTTTTCATAGTCCAGATATATTATTCAAGTTGCATGGAAGAACGAATGAGAAGAACTTGATGATTGTGGGTATTGCTTGTAAAGGCCGATGGAGTCGTAATGGTATTCGATGGAATGAAATTTTGGAAGAAGCTCACAAGTTTTTGAAACCAGTTCATGATCAAGTATTGACTAGTCATCCTACATGGCATTGTATGTTGATTATTATGAGTACTCAGTTAGCAACCAACGTATCTGAGGACTTGAATCATTCTAGTCGTTGTTATTCATCTGGCGATAGTGTTGGAGAATTCTTGATTCCTCACAACTGTGAATTGGTTATTCTTTCTGAAGCTGATGTAGAAAACTTTATTGGCAAAGACATTTTATCAAATTTAAGGAACGCTTTCAAGGCTGTGGATAATCCACATTCGAGAAATATTGGCATTTCAACACTACAAAAAATAGTTTTATTGCTTTCCAAAAATATTTAGGAATATCTTGTTTTAATATCTGAGAAATTTTCTAAAACAAACAATTTTCAAAAGTTGTTATAAATCAGGGGCTGTTTTATAAGACACTGTCAAAAACTATATCAAACTTGAGCAAATTTATTCTTCTTACCATAGTTGCATGGTTTGGATGACATAAACGAGGCTGAATTCAAGCTTTAAAGCTACGACTATTTTTCCATTGAAAACGATGAAATAGATTGGACTTTGGATATCCTTCAAAACTTGACAACTTATTGCCACATATAATCGTGCTTGTCTTGAATCTTCTTTTACTTGTCGTCAGAGAGAATACTGTGTTACTTTTTTTCCAACCAGAAGGGCTTATTGAAGGGATCCGCATAATTCCAAGTTTGTTACTCTTAAACGACATATACATTTCAACTTGTTGTTCTCAGGTTCTCATCATTAAATGAAGATGATACTATGTATCTATTAAGAAAAATTGAGAAATTCACATCGTATTAACCTTACTCCATTTTAGGAAAAATATTTTCTGCGTACTGAAGGATCTACTAGTAAAGCACTAGACGATTTTTCGAATATTTTTGTATAACCCATACAAAAAATTAGCAACAAACTTTTGCATTCATTGATATTATAGCATATGAACTTTTTCTGAAAAAGAATCACATTTCCAAAGTTTCAAAACCTGTATATACTACAGAAGAAGTTTTGAAGCAAGCTTTCTAGGCTGCCTTGGCGCTATTGACACTTTAAAACAACATTTTGGAGAAAGAAATTGCTTTCAATTTTAAAATGGAGTTTTGTGATCTTCAACGATGAATATCAGAGATCTTTTATTCGAATCGCACCTCAGAATCTGAATATCCAATAGACCAAGTTCACAGCTTGCTTAGCATTTGAAAAAACAACAAGATGTGAAGCGTCAAGCAATAATGAACTGGAGAAATTTGCTATGAAATCGTTTGCATCAATATTGGCTGTTTTACTTCTTTTTCAGGAGAGTTTCTAACAAAATGCATTCGGCAGCGTCAATTTGACACAGCAAACCACTACACTATCCCCTGCTCCCTCAAAAGCCCCTACAGAGAATGGAACGGTAGTTTTACAAAATATGGGAATATTTTCTGCAAGTAGCTTTCAATGTCCTAGAAGGAACCTCTCTTATATTTATGTAAAGAAGGCATCAGACCATTCGATCATGTATTCATCTTCATAGGATATGCCATTTATCAACTTGCTGATACAACATTTTTGTTTTGCAGCAGAATATTATGGAACAACTCATACCAGCTTGTGCCTAATTACATCGCTCTTACTTCTGGAAGCAACTGGTGGAGTCACAAAGATTCAACAAAACAAGTCTTTGACCATATTTGTATTGCAGATAAACTGGAAGAAAAAGGTCTTGGTTGGAAGAACTATGCACAATCTATTCCGTATGCTTGCTACAAAGGCAGTTCTTCATACCCTCAAAATAGTAGCTTTGTTTGGCTTCAAGAGCATGTGCCGTTCTTATTTTATCCTCAAATTTTCCAAGATCCATTAAGAGCTGCAAATAATCCCCCTTTAGAAGAGCTAGAACAAGACTTGTAATGTTCCAGAATACGTTTTCATTTCCCCTGATATCTGTCACGATATGCAAGGAGGCTCCGATGTATGTCCAGCAGTAACTGAATATCCCAACACTCCTAAGAAACTAGCATATTGCTATAATACCAGAAATACTTCTAAGAACTGTGTCAATATCAATAATTTATGGAACAGAGGAGATGAATTTTTTCGAGAGTGGTGGATTCTCAAAATTGTAAACTCTCCTAGTTGGACAGGGAACTCGGTGATAGTTGTCACTCGGGATGAAGCCAATTATAATGAAGAAATAAATGTCTTTACTGAAGGAGGAACAGATACAGCCTACATTTATTCCAGAAATTTTTCTTTTGCTGATTATTCGTTCCTCATTATGATGGCTATTATGGAGGTGGAAAGGTTCTACTGATTGTAATATCCAGAGAAAATCCATATCCATATTGTGACTTGTGGAAAATATAATCATTACAACTTGCTAAAGACTATTGAGGCCTCTTATGACTTAGATTATCTGAGATATACCAGTAACGATGGTCAAGGTCTTGCACGAGTTCTTTGGCAATAGTGAGTTAAAGATAGCATTTGTTGTTGTTTCTTCGAGTATGTTTGTTGATTTGTATTGTTGTAAACTTTTGGGAGAGTTTGTCTTTGGACTTTCTATTTCACGACAGATTTTTTGTTTCATACTTTTGCATATGGAAAGCCAAGCGTCCACAAGAATAAAAAGGTGATCCTGGAGAGCTGAATTTATTTTCAATATTCAAGCTTTAGTAAAATTGTTATTTCTTAAAATTTTTAAAAGAGATATGCTAAACTAAGGTCTTCAGATTATTTAGAGGCATAAATCAGTGGCGAATTTAGAGCCTACGAAGATTATAAAAAGTAATGTTCAAAGATTGGGAGATGAATGTAAATTCAAAACAAGGAGCAACAAGATTGCGACCAAAGTTTTGTATGAGTGGTCTGCTGGGAGTAGAAATTGAACTTGTCCTATAGGGAGTTAAAACCCACAGACCCAAAAGAACGAAACCTTGTATCAGGTCATCTTTCGAGACTGTAGAACTTATAATGGAATTGAAGTAGCAAGCTGCTTTTAACCATTCCTTATTCTGTCCATACTCTCTTCCTTGATAATTGAGGGAAACCCGCTTGAAAGTAAGTTGATAAAGTATTATCGTTTCGAATAACTTTTCTTCCTCTTTTCTGATAGGACTACCAACGATTAACTTGGAGACAAGGCTTGTACAGCTGAATACTCCAGTTGTCCTCGTTTTCGTAAACTTATTCTGCTCAAGAAGCTGCCCAAGTCCTCCGCCTGTTGAAAAGCATACGAAAAGTTTGAATATTAGCTGAGGATTTGATACTACCAGGAATATTCCACGAATCAGAAGAATGTGGGCAAATCTTTCCAGAAGTTTAGGTTTGTATTCAAAACAGACAAGGAGAAAGAACTCGACGAGATCCTGTTATCATAAATGAAGTTGAAACGCATCTGTCGAGAAAGAACTTGCAAGGAAACAAGCAACATCGATCTAGTTTAGGGTTCTTGAAAATATCAGGCAAGAATCCGATGCTGTGCCAATAAGTAGTAAGCCAATCCCTTAGATAATACGGATAAGTATTGACATATTTGTCGACCCCAAGGCCGTCCTTCAACTTTTATACCACTCTAGAATGACCTCTGGGTTGTGACACGATGTAAGGTTTATGTTGTCAAGAGTACCAGCTTTGTTAATTCTAAAGATTCTCTTCTTGTGGAGATGTCTGACTCAAGATCTGAAGCACGAATTAGAGCCTTTCGAAGTATATGACAATTCTAACTACTCTAATCTCACTATTCAAATATATTTTAAGACATGAGTAGGATAAAAAAGAACTAAAATGGAGAATAGGACCATATGTGACAGTGATAGTAAACAATAAGTAAGACAGACATAAACGAAATGTCTCCTGGTCTATAGGAATGTCACAAGAAACTTTATCTAAAATCTCGCTTTCTCTTTTTCTAGTTCTCATTGACAGCAATCTACGTTTCAAAAAATCTCAAACCGTTTCAGGTTTCTTATGTTCTCGAAGAAATTGAGTAAGTTGAATTATTACCTCAGATACAACAGCTTCATAATTTAATTCTTGATTCTTGTTATCATTCAGCAAAATATGAATATCTGCCTGTAAATAGAAAGGTAGTCTTGCTCTCCGAATATCTTCCAGTTTCTCCAATGAGTGGAATCCTTGTAATAGCTCATTCTCCTCTCGCTGGAGCCTTCTGAAAATGATAGGAACGGCAGCGTCTAAAAACACCACAATACCATTCTGAAAAATTTCAGAATAAGACTATAAAGATCCAGACCACTTACGTGAAGAACAGCCCAATTGCTGTTCTTAAGAACAACTCCTCCTTCAGTGGCAACTACACAGCATACGTAAGATTGAACTTGATTCAAAACGTCGCTTTCTATTTCTCTAAGCTTTTCTTCTCCATATTCTTTGAGAATCTCTGATATTTCTTTCTTTGAAGCCCTCTCTATTATCTGAACGGTGTCCAAAAATGAATAGCCCAACTTTCTAGCTAAGAGTTCACCAATCGTGCTCTTTCCACTTCCCATCATACCGACAATGTATATAGGAGTCTTTCTTAAAAGTCTTCTAAGCTCAAAAGCTGCTTCTGCAGAGCTTGATTCACTACAACAACTGCACACACAGTCTCTTCGATATGGCGACAATAACTTTGGAAACTTCCCAACTCTCTTCTTACCATAGCACCTTGCAGATAATGTAGTTGATACAAAAGGAACGGAAATAAAACAGGGTACCAAACGCGCTTTATTTTTTTGCATTAAGATGAAATACTACTCATTACTTCCCACAGTTTGTGATCTTCATCCAATGGAAAATTTTGTTTATCCTTTTGGAGAGATAAATATTCTGAGAACATTTGTGCAATATTCTCTTCCAAATTCGTATGACTAGACCAACCCAGTAGTTGCTCTGCTTTGCGTGGATCAGCTATAAAATGTCTGTTGCGAAATGGAAATCGTGAGAAGGAATTAGAAGCGAGTCCCGCGTCGTAATAAAACGTTTGCAAAGGTTTGCAACACACCTGAGAGCACAACTCGGCTAAAGCTCGAACAGTAATGAATTTTCCACTAGTTGCATTGAATATTTCTTGAAAAGCGTCAGATTTATCTATAGAAAGAATTATCATCTGCACAAGGTCATCCACGTGGCTAAGTGAAACTAGTTGGTCCCCAGGATAGGGTATGGGCACTTTGGAGGGTTATTGATGTTTCACTCTTTGAAGAATAACTTACCTTTTAGTCCTCTAATTATGCGGTCAAAGAAGTAGTCTGTGTAGCTGGTTTTGGCACTTTTTAACCCGATCAAATAAATAGGTCTGAAGCAAGTGACTGCGAAAGAGGTCTGTGAAAGAAGGAATCGTTCTGTTTGAGATATAGCAGCGTCTGAATTTACAGGATCATTCTCAAAGTGCGGAGTCATCTCGCTTGCTTTGTATATTCCAGCACTGCTAACGAAAAGATAGTGTCGGACTCCTATTTGACTTGCCAGTTCTACCAAGGGCTTCGTGGTTTCAACGTCCTTTGAAAAACTGTGTATAGTTGAGTAAATAGTGGGAAACAGTGGTTTGAAACCTACTTGTCTATTATCCAGTCACATTTTCTCACTTTACCTTCCAAACTCTCAGTTGCAGATTGACCGAATATAGTATTTATTCCGAGAGTCTTCAACTCTGAATAGTGAGAAAACGGTTGAGAACTTCTAAGTTGTGCCTCTGACCCCTCATTCCACAATGTTACTTGTACTTGCTTCTGTTGCAGCAGTGCATGAGCTAAATAATAACCCACAAAAGCGTGACCGCCTGACTTTGTGTTTAGTATAATACCGGAGCAAGAAAGTAGAAAGAAATGAGCTTTTCGCGAATCTCGTTTAACAGCATAGGAAAAGTTCTTTTTTGACTGATGACGACATACTGGGTTGGGAATAAAATAGTGAGTCTTCCTGATGATTATGGAGCTGTGACTGGGAAGCTTTGCGACGTTGAAACACAAAGATGTGTTCATTCTCTAATGACCAGTCAGACACAAAGAGTTCAATGCAAATCTCCCGGCAGCGATCGCTTCTGTCAACATTTTGGAAAACTCGTCATTTCTATCTAGCAACATTTCTTCCATCAATTTTGAGTGAACTCACTAATAAACTATGTCATGCACCTCATATCGTACAAGGTCGGAAGCATGTGAAGACAATGAACAAGAAAACAAATCAATATTCCTTCATAATTTTCACAAAGGTATTTTCTAAATAAGAATTGTAAAGTTGTTGGTTGTTGCTAAGACTTTTGGCAAGGCTTTGAGTAATAAATTCCTGTTAAAAATCTGATTTTTTGCAGTAAGCCTTTCCTTGAGATGGAGAATGTATATGTATGGTCCTTTATTTGTGTTGGTTTTATTTCCACGCAATGCTTAAAAATTCTAGTATTGTGATAGTAGAACACGTCCTTATAATAGAGAATTTTACAACTTGATCAATAGTTGATTCTTGCAATTCGCCACCTTAAATGGTAATGTCGTTCGTACCTCCAACAATAACTCTTTCAGTTTCGAAAAATGTTTCTCGTTATTCCCTAACAAGGATCCCAAGAGCTGTCGGTCATTCCAATTCTAAGCGTCGCTTAGTTATGGTTTCAGGACCTCCTCTTCCAGAAAGGGTATGTTGTTGCCGTTAATGCAGCGTCGGATCTCAACTGAACTTTCAGAAATTGGGGTTCAGTTTTGGCAGTTTTTCAGCACCAATTGAACTCCAAGTGTTTCTTGACTACTGTGTAAGTGTTTTTATGAATTTATTTGCCATTACTTTCCTAATCTTTCTCGACTGTAGTGTCCTTTTTCTAGGATAGCATATTTAAAGTTGGTTGACTCAATTATTCCTGCCTTTAACAATCAGGTTCTGTTTGTATTTCAGAATCAAATTCAACCGTGGCATCCACAGTCTGCGTTGATGCATGAAGCTTCTTTAGCTGTTGGGTTGATTGCAAAGGAAAAATTCTTCGATTATTCTCGTTTGCTATTCGAGCATCAGGATGAATTCTTTGACCAAAATTGTTATGATAAGAGTAGGTGAGTACTGTCTGTTGAATGAAAGTGAGCAGGTCAGACAAAAAGTTTTTCATATCCATTTTAGAAGGGAATTGTATGGAGATCTAGCAAACTTAGCAAGCGTAAGAAATGTTATTTGTCTATTCCATTCCTCAGTTGTTGCATGTAATGCTGCTTTTATTGTGACTTAGAAAATACATATTCCTGAGGATAAGATGCTGAATCTATTACATATACGCGGAACTGGAAATGATGGCAATCAAGTACAATCGGTTTGTTATTTCTCATTAGCATATGTACCCTTGCTGACTTGTTAAAGTTAATGAAATTCGCTATCAAGTATTCGCGTAAGCTTGGAGTTCATATTTCACCGACATATTTTGTGAATGGTATTGAAGACACTGCTGCTGGAAGTGCTTGGAACAAGGAGGAGTGGTTAGAAAGGCTCCGGCCACTTTTGCAACAAGGTCACACCAAGTAGCTTAAAGAGTTGAAGAGAGTTGTTGAAGCTGCATACAGTTTATTTCTGTGATAATTCTCCGGGTACATTTGGAATATTTAGTTTAAGTATACTTTAGCAAGTTGGTGTTGATCATGTCTAGCCCTGTTGCATTTAGATATCTGTTTCAGTTTCTTGATAATGGCTCAGTCGAAACTTAATTAGCTCAAAGCACGAGTCGACTATGATAAAAGCCCTTAGGCATCGATACACAAACCCATGTTCCTAAAAAAATTTTCACATCTCCTCAACAAGCAAGAGTCAGATAACCACCATGCATGAAATTCATAAGGACTTCAGAATGCCTCAAATATTTCGCATTCATTTCAACAACAGAAATCATGATGTCTTCAAAAATTTCCAGAAGATTGGAAAGAGTCCAAATAAGGAATCAATCGATTCTTTATCCACCCTATAAGCCACTTCCCATTCTCTGGCGACAGTCTCTGAGTTCCTTCATAACAGACTACAACAGTAAATAGCTTATCAACTGATGGACAGATAAAAGGATATAGCCATAAGCTGACAGCATCGGTCGTTAAGTCGTTTGGAAGAAAACAGAGCAGCTCAGGTTGCCAGGGAGGCGAAGTAGAAAAATGTAAAGCTTTGTCTACATTCTTGTAAAGCAACTTGACTAAGTCCTCGACAAGAATACCAACAGTGAGGTATACGGGCACAGTAGTATGAGGTTCTTTTAAAAAGTCATTATTTGAAACGGTTAGCCAGTCTAGCTGAGTGACTTACCAACTTCTCTGTAAATAGCCAAATATTCAACCCTATAAAAGGTATCAAGTACTTCTAGTAAAGAATTCAGTTCGTTTTCCACTGAAAAATCAAGTTAAGCAAATCAAATATGCAAGAACAACCTACTTGAAGAGGAAAACGAGATATTTGGTGCCTTGCGAAGAGTTTTCGTCGGAACTGTCCGCGTCACTTTCCTCGCCGTCGATGACTCAACAGGTTTATGACGAAACTGTAAATACAACCACAAGAAGATTGCCAAAATACCACTCGACAAAGATAACTTCAAACTTAAGGTCCAATCTTCTATAGTGAAACTATTCATCAAAAAAGCAAACAAAAGTATTCCACCTATTACACGTTCCAGTACTGGACCTTCTAAACCAGGAACAAAGAAACCACCACCACGTCTCAGTGCCTTACTAGGACGCTTGTAAAAGGAGCTTCTGTCACCAGATTCAGACGTTTTCATACAAGAAACTGAAAATTTTCTTCGCTTCACCACTAGATTATGCGAAAGAGTACGTCCTACACAAGAAATGTAAAGCCTTTGACTAAACACTGGACTCCAGGCAAGCAAAAAGCTACACTTGTCCGAGTCGACTGCCTTCAGAAACTTCGAATCGTCTAAAGTATTTAAAACATAAGAAAAAATAGAAATACTTTTGTTACTCATCAAACGCCCACGGCAGCAACACATTGCGACGAGTGAAGCGACACTAGTTATACTCTTGAACTTCGAAGCTCTGTATCTATGAAATGTACAATGCGTATAACGTTGGACTCTTTTTTAGCGAAGGAAAACCCTACTCTCAGGTTTGGAACTAACGACCGCACAAGATTGCTGTACCTGCGTTTCCTTTTAACGTGGTTCTAGTAGATCATAGTTAGACATACCAAAATTCGGATATTTTCCCTTCTAACAAAGGATGAAAGCTAACTAATACCATTGGGAATTTGGAGGAATAGCAGCTGCGACGACTAACCAACGAAAAACCTTATCAAATAACTTCAGAATAGAACGTGGTAGAAGAGAAATGTTTATTTGACCTTTCTCGCTCACTATAACACCTAAACAACCAGGCTCTTCGCGGCAAAGGGTTCCTTCCAACTCTCTAATTACATGTACTCCAACTCTTTCTGACAGTGCTTTACATTGACCAACGACAGTTATGGGTTTTTGAGTGTCATTCGGCTTCCAAGTTCCACGAAAATCAATACCGCCGTCTCCAGCACCACCAGTATTTCGTAATAAAAAGCCATAATACGAAAGATACAATAACACGGTCCGTTCAAAAGCTCTTCCCTTGGAAACAGCTGTTGAAGACAGATAGCGAAGGGAAAACATGACTGGGCAACGAGTAAAACCTTGGGACAATGAGCAATAAACAAAACTGAACTAGCCTTCTTTACATAAGAACAAGTCTGCAATAATCTTCAAGACACAAAAGCATCAGATGAAGAAAACAAATTTAATTAGAACTATGAATCGTTCTATTGCGTAAATTGCGAATTGGATAACCTATGTTTTCCGACTTGCTCGAAGTTTTCTCGTCCGAAAATAAGTTGTCGCAGTTGCTTTTACGAGATGTTGCTATATTTTTGCTGGGCTTTTGGCTCGCATCAATTTTCACTTGAGATATTGCAACAGATAGAGTTTCTTCGTCACTTACAAGTTTGTTTGTAAGTGCACTTGAAGAATTTTTTTGATCCTTACTCTGTCGGGCTTCAGCTTTGAGTTCTTTGATGGTTTTGAACTCTTTTTTCTGTTTTGTCGAAACTCCTTCGTTAGAGCTTGTCGATAAAGAATTTACTGCGCGACGTTGGAGAGAAGGATCTAAACTTTCAAGCAAACTCGTTGTATAGTCTGGCCAGTGAGACTTCATTTCGTTTAAACAACACAAGCCAGCTTCACGAGTTTTACCTTGAGAGTCTCCAATCGAGGAAATGACTACGTCTCTCAAGCATTCTAAGGCAGAAGCGTCAGTCATAAACTCGGAGGCGGTATATAGACCAGCTTTAGTTTTATCACTGTTTTCTGGATTTACGTCTTCCCCTTTTTCGAGTTCAGTTGCACAGTGGGGATCCTGTATCAGAGGTCTCCCTCTTTTTAGAATTTTCAAAAGGTAGTTAGTTGCCTTTTCTCTAGCTACGGGATGAGAACCGAAACGAATCGTAGAACACAAAACCGGTAAGACAGCTTCAGCGGGCGTCGAAGCTACTATTCTCTGTCCACATTCCTCCGCAGGAACAGCAATAACTTTGGTCGTTCGTACAACAGATGCTAGACAAGCTTTTTCTAAGAATTTTGAAGCTACAAACCAGAACCTTTGGCAGTCACCTAATTTTTCTGAAACTGTAGCAATGGTCTCGAATGCTTCTTTTACAAGAGAAGAACGAAGATCTGTTGTTTGAGTTATCAGAGCATTGGTGAGTGCATCGTTTGAAAGTATCTCGACAAATTTTGAGGATTGATTAATGAATGGCTTCGAAATTGCCACACGAATTCTCTTCAATGTAGCTGCACGATGGTTCCAATCATTGCCCAGGCTTTGAAGTATTATTGTCCAATCTACACATTCTTTTGCTATTTCCTCTTCGCTGAGAATTTCTGACATTCCAACACCATCGGCATAACCTGTTTGTTCCCATGGATATCTTTCTGGCAGTAATTTTGTACTTTGAACAGATTCTTTCTGCTTATTAACCTCCAAATTATCTTTGCAACCTTTTGTTGACTGAACTTTCTTGTCTAAATTTCCAAGTTTCCCAGAATTGGTAATATCAGTTGGGGATACATCCTTTCTTTGTTTTGTAAAATTCGCAGATTTGAATGCATTGTTGACTTGAGAGGAGAAATCCTGTTTCGCAGACTCGTTTTGTTGAAGGGTAACGTCACGTTCCTCTTTCCTTTCTTCTTGTCCAATTTTTTCAACCGTACAGTTTTTGTGGCTTTCCGTAGTTTCGAAAACTTGATGAGAGAATTCTTTGGATAATTCTGTACCTCTTTTAACATTTTCTTTGGCGCAAGTCATGTAAGTGTTCATTTCAGTGGGTTTAAAAGATCGCATTCTAAGGACTTGTCCAATTGTTGGTCCTCTTCTTTCTTTTTTACTTTTTGGCGATTTTTTGGTTTGCTCCGCTCGAATAAATTCGTTGGTTTTGACGTTTTCTATGTCTTTTTCGTCTTTCTCATTTGTATTTGAAGTCATGATTGACTGGATCTGGTTTGCAGCGAAGTCTTTTTCTCTGTCTTCATTTCCGGTTAGTTGCTTGTACTGTTGATTGTGGTCACTTTCTGTTCGTTCTGTTAGCGGCAAATTTGAACTTGTTGCTGGCCTTTTAGAATTTCGTTTCTTTCCTTTGTTATCTTCGATTTCCCTTTCTTGTTCTTTTGTAAACGAGGGAGTAAGAGAATTTTCTTGGTTCTCGTCAGAAACATCTGGCTGCTTCCTTCTAATGAATCCTTGAGAAATATTTGAAATAGCTTGTTTTGCTTTGTTGGAAGCAACACGAGGCTGTCTTTTTTCGTTGGTAAGTTGTTTCAGTGGCTGTTGAACTGGTTGTGGCATCGAAGATTTTCAAATGTAAATCCAAAATTTCAAATTTTTTGCGTGACTTGATTTCCACGAGAAATTGTAGGAATCTTCACAGTAGTTGAGCGGGCTGAGATTTGATTGGCGAACTCTGCATTCCCGTAATTATGAAAATATTTTGGTTTTGCAAGAGAACAAAGCAAACTCGCACTAAAAGCAGGAAAAGATTCGTTCGCTTAATCTTTGACCACTTCCTAAAAAAGCTGAATTTATCGTTTGTTATTGGATACCAGATTTGACAAATTACTACAGCAATAATTTAAATATCCCAGTACTATACTGTCTTTTGGCACTCTGTTTGAATGTCCTTTGTGAAAAAATTGTCTTTTTCAGCAAGTACTAAGTGTTCCTTGCGTCCTCGAAACATCTTATCGAAATCCAACATTGGACATTCTAAACATTTTCTTCTAGTTTCTTTCTTTTTTGCCAAAGTTACCTGAACAGATAGTTTCTGCGACTGTACTTATATTTGTTTGAAACAATTCTTCAGTTATTATAAGTCTGCTACATGCCAAGATCATCAAGTTTCAACCATGACTGGAGTATTTGTACAAACTTGAACTGTACAAAGAGGGCTACTGTCCAACATACAAGTTAAGGATAACTAACAGGAATCTCTTCCATTCACAATGAGAGAAAGTTATCTCCCATTCTATTGCTGTTAGATAAGAGGTAGTTGTATCGATGGGGAGGAAAGCTTTCGATTCTGCATTTCTTCTAAGATAAAGCCACCAGACCTTTACCTTTCCATTGCAAAGAAGAGAGCAACTTGTTTTCAAGTTCTTCCATCTACACACTGGTGATAAGTATTCGCGCAAACATAACAACCCAAAAATATCACCTCGTCTCGTCTTTGCTCGCTTTCCTCGTGATCATAACCGAGAAGGTGCAGAAACCCGTGTACAAGCAAAACTCTTATCTCGTCCCTTAAAGAATAGTTGCGTTCAAGTGCTTGCTTATAGGCAGTTTCAACTGAAATAACAATATCGCCAAGAAGCTACAGTTAAGTCAAGCCACCATATCCAAAGTCACAATATACTTTTCTCACCGTTTGTTCTTCCTGTGCAAAGGACAAGACGTCGGTTGGTTCCTTTTTATTGCGCCACTTACTATTCAACGAGGAAATGTAGTTATCTGAACAAAGCAATAAAGACAATTCGTATCTAGCGGGCTGAATAACTCCTAAAACAATACTTTTTTCTAATAAAGCGCGGCAATCTTTACGAAACTGAGCAGTCTTATTACCCACTAACTTAAGGATCTCGTCTTCTGTCACTGAAACATCTACAATGTGCAGTTTTCTATTGCAAATAATGTTTCCGGCATAAGTGAAAGTCTTCTTTCTGCTAGCTGGTCTCAACTTGACAGAAGAATTGGACCTAACAGGAGAACAACGACAATAGGACACTGACGTTCTGCCAGAAGTTCGCGTACTAAAGTTGGGTTTCTGTAACACAGGAAACAAGTAACAGAAGTTTGTTCTTCCCCACGACAAGAGACTCTTCATCAGGATAAGGTATTTTCCTCAAAGGTTTTATGAAATTCGAAATGTTACAGAACAGGATAATATTTACAATTTCATTCTATTTCTATTGGTTTAGCGTCCTATACAAGCACGTGAAGTATCTGTCTTTGGATTTGCAGTCTGAGTTTGAAGCTCAAAGATTACTTTGTTGATCGTGGCTTGCAACTTCTTGAGGTCTTTCAAGTACAATAGTCGGAAAAGCCGGCATGTGTCATCCAACGAATCATCTTGAAAGCTCGATATCAGAACGTACTAAAAGAACTCAAATTACTAACCTCCCGTTGAGAAACCACTAGGAACCTCATCTCTTAGGCACTTGAGTAATGCGTCATCGATACCTTGAGGACTTGTTCCAGCTTTCTTCAAACTGTCAAGTTGGAAACCTTTTCGTAATAAATCAACCAAGACTTGCAAAGTTCCAACCAAATTCTCTGGATCTGCTACTCCTAAATCAGAACCTACTTCATATAATTCCTTACAGAGGTCCTCATCTAATTCGATGCCATCCACAACTCGATTGGTAGACAAAAATAAAGAGTCATCTTTTCTCTCTTCTATAAGATCTTTGAAGCATAAGTCCACAGCAAAATCAATTAGAAAATATATCTTGGACTCCAAAGTCTCATAACGACTAGACTTAAAAATACAATTGCCATCCAAAGTTCAAGCTTACCTCGAAGGAAGCTATTTCTTCTTCTGGAACTCCCAAGTCCTTCAAATACTGCACATCACAGTAAGAAGTGACACAAAGTTGACGTATAAACTACCTGATTCAGTGCTAAAAATAAATTTTGAGGATGTCTAAGAAACGATCGACTGGCAGTGTCATATCGCCGAATTTTCACATCTTCCAGCCAACAAACCACGTTACAGAGAGAACTCGTGTCTAACATTTTATCAGATTATGATTATACTTTAATATGTTTCAAGTTACCCGCAATATCAATAGTATCTAACAAAGGACACTTTAGAGCCTTCAATCGACGAAGTGCGAACGACTTCATTTCCCAATAATAGCAAATGGAAACGGAACAGAATAAAACCAGCCTAGAAACCCTTTCTTTATCCTTCCCATATGTACCTTATTCTGTGCAGTTAGAGTTTTGCCAGAAATTAATGAACGTTATAGAAACTGGCACTATTGGTATATTAGAGAGCCCAACAGGGACCGGGAAGTCTTTAAGTATCGTGTGTGGTGTGTTGACTTGGCTTAGGCAGTACTATGAGAGAAACGGGATCGAGAAAGAAAAAGGGACGAATGAAGAAACAGACGAGCCTGCTTGGGTTACAGAGTTTGAGGATTCTTTGAAGAAGAATCAGACGGAAAAGGCCGTTGAGCGTTTCGCTCGTAGAAGATCTCTCAGACAGCATAGAACATTATTAAACCGAGTTGAAAGAAGTAAGACTATCCTGGAAACTTCATCAAATAAGAAACATAAAAGAAGCCATTCCGGAAACTTTCAAGACAATAAACTGGTGGGAGCCGATCCTGATGATGAGTGGCTGCTGTCAGATACAGTCTTTAAGGACACATCAATATTGTCAAGTGAAAAGGAGCAATTGCTTACACTGGGTTCTGGAAATGAAGAGATGAGTGAAGAAGAAGATGAATGCAAGGAGCTTCCTCGTATTTATTATTGTAGTAGAACGCATTCTCAACTTTTACAGTTTCAAGAGGAAGTGAAAAGAACCATAGCAAATATGCAGTGGAGTGAAAAGGTTCCTCGCCCTTCAGTTCTAATTTTATCTTCACGTAAGAACTTGTGTATAAATGAGAAAGTGTCATCTCTTTCAAATGCAAACCTTATCAATGAAAGATGCATGGAACTAACGAGTAAGGAACCTGGTTCTCCAGGATGTTGTCCTTATTATCATTTAGAAGGCCAGAGAATTCTTAGAGACCATTTGAGTTCAGAAATTGTTGATATCGAAGAGTTAGTCAACCTAGGTAAAGAGCGGAGAGCATGTCCCTACTATGGAATGAAACGCGCAATCAAGTCATCCCAATTTATTCTGTTGCCTTATCAGTCTCTGCTGCATAAGCCAACCCGAGAGTCTCTACGTCTTCCTTTACATTCGAATTGGTAAGCAAACTCCTCTAGTTGTTATTTTTATCCTCGACTGATTATTTTTATCAGTATAGTCATATTTGACGAAGCACATCATGTTGTAGACGCACTTAACGACATGTACGGAGCTGAAACGAATACTCAACAGATACAAAGTTGCTTGTTTGGTTTGAAAAGGTATATTGATTGTTATGAGACTAGATTGTCATCCTTGAACTTGTTCATGTTGAGACAATTTCATTCATTCTTAGAGTCTTTAGTTCAGTTTTCTAGTCTACATCTGAAAATTCCTCCCATTGATGGAGAGACTCAAAATGTTTTCACTGTTGAGGACTTTGTGACTCGTCTAGGAATAGATAATCTTAATATTTTCAAATTGAACGAATTTCTGGAGTCAAAATGTTTACATCTTAAACTAATAGGCTTATTGAAGTCTAGGATTTTGTCCGACTCCAATGGAACTGACCCTTGTCAAGGTATCCATGCTGTATTCCATTTTGTACAGACTCTGAAACAGCCCTATTCTAAGAGCAGAATTATTGTCAAGTTTCGAAAGGATATTGGATGTACTTTCAAAATGCTTGTTCTGCATGCGGCTAATAACTTGACAGAAATCATTTCTTTGGTTCGTTCCGTTGTGTTTGTAGGAGGAACTCTGGAGCCACTGCGAGATATAAAATTACGCCTTTTGGGTACCTTTGAAGACTCTCATATTGTTCATTGCTCTTTTGATCATGTCATTCCTGATAGTCACATATTGCCTATCATAGTATCTCGAGGGCCTACAAGGGTACCATTGGAATTTACATATGCTACAAGAGAATCAGAAATTCTTATTCATGAACTGGGCAGAATGCTATTAAATATTTGCAGAGTTGTTCCTGGTGGCGTTGTAGTGTTCTTCTCAAGTTATTCTTACTGTAGTTATGCATTGAACTATCTTCAGCAAAAAGATATTTGGAAATTACTATTAAGACAAAAAGCCATATTCAAGGAGCCTCAAGAAAGCTTGGAGTTGAACAATGTGCTGGATAACTATAAAAAGGCCGTTTATGAGCAACAAGGTGGCATACTTTTTGCAGTTATTGGAGGCAAACTTTCAGAAGGAATCAATTTTCAGGATGATTTGGGTCGCTGTATTATTGTTGTTGGGATGCCTTTTCCCAACCACTTAAGTATAGAACTTCAAGAGTCCATCAACTACATAACTGGAATGTTCCCTTCAGTATCGAGCAAGGAAATCTTGGAGGATATGTGTATGAAGGTACTGTTGTTATTATTATCTTTTATTTTGATTTTAAAATATCCAAGTTGGTCAATCAAACTATTGGAAGAACAATTCGCCATATTTCGGACTATGGCGCAGTTTTATTGGTGGACCAAAGATTTGCACGTCCTGCCATTTCCAATAAATTGCCAAAATGGCTTCGTAGACGATTGGCGTTTCCCGATGACTTTGGTTGGGTCCTATCCTCATTAGCAGAGTTCTTTCGCAATTTTCGAAAAAGGGTATAGAATGAACCGTGTCTTTTTTAGTCGTCACAGTTTGCCCATGTGGAAAAGAGTCACCGGAGAGGAATCGATTCGGTTTAACCGTTCCTGGCGCGAAGCAAGTTTTGATGTCACCTCCCTGTATCGTCTTTCAGCATTAAGTCAGCATTGGTGTTGTACAAGTTCACGTGTAACTACAAGGGACGATAATGCATCAAGAGTGGATTCTTTCAATCTCTCCAAATCTAAGTTTTTGAAACCAAAAGTGGTATTTAAGACCGCTGCAGAGATCTTACACAGTGTTACTGAAGCTCACGGAAAGTCAGCGGCACAATTCGCAGATGATTTGTTTGATGAGTCTAAGGCCCTCATGGCTGACTCTGGTAATGCGGATGCGTTGAGGAAGCGTTTAGATGCCGCTGTAGACGCTGGTCACTTAACAGCAATGAAGATGTTAGGGTCCTTGTTCCTGTCTTCCACGTTTTCGGAGGACTATTCACAGTTGAGGGGTGAGAATTTATTGGAAGCAGCAGCGGCAGGTGGAGAGACGGACGCTTTGTATGAAATTGCTGTACAGTTGCGTTCCGTAGGTTTTTCTTATTTTGTCTTTTTGAACTTGTTCACTTTTTGTAAGGGTGCTGTGTTTGGAATCGCTCCAGGGCTGGATAGGATCCACAGGCTTTTGTTAAAAGCAGCGGATCAAGGACATGAACAAGCACAATTTTTCTTGGGAATTCTTTACATAACGGGAGAACTAAATGGAGGAGTACCGTGTTATGAAAAAGCCGAACATTTTTTAAAAGCATCAGCTTCGTCTGGTTTGGGTCTTGCGCAATTTATATTGGGCATATTTGTACTTCGTGGTTGGTCCCCAACTACAGAAATGATCTTGCAGTCGAAGGATGCTAAGCGTATTGAGGCTTTGAGAAAGCAAGCCATTAAGCTCATAGAATCAGCGGCATCAAAGAATCACAAGAATGCAATGCTTTGGCTGAAGGCTTTGTATGATCAGGAGAGACTGCAGAAAAAACAAAACTCAAGTGCTGAGAAGTTGACAACAGAGAAACCTGTGGATAGTGGTTAATTGAGACCTGCTTTGTCTACAGTCGCTTGGACTGTTTTATAGCTGTGACAAAGTTGTTTTCTTTGTAGTTTTTAAATGTGTCTATTCTTCATGTTGAACATCTGGAAAGTTTGTCATGGAAAGAATCTAAGGGTAGGTAATGAATCCTGTGCTATGCAATCAATTTTATAGACTATTTGTAGAAATAATTTTGAGAAAGTTCACGATATCAACCAGTGTAAGAATCATTGTCAATAATACTGTTAAATTTTCTTCGAACTTGTTATCTTCCTTTGGTGCAGCAGTTTAGTTTGAGTCTTCCCAACATTCGGGTTTTTGTTTTCCAATTCCTCTTCTTGTAAACTCACTAAGGACTCTATTCCACTCTTCTTTACGTAGTTCAGTCCCTGTGCAGCCCAACGATGAAGCCTTTCAGTAGAACCTTTCTTGACCTTATTTATCGTGTGGTCGATTTGAGTTTCTCTCCTGGCGAGACAAGGACCCACATATTGCTTGTATAACAGATGAGCACCACGAAACTGTGGTAAAACCAACCAGCAAACAAAAAGAAGCTTGCACTCGTAATAAAGTGGAATCCACGCTAAGAGAACGTCCGCAACTCTCTCCAAAACCATAAAACAAGAGTAGACAATCCAAAAAGTCAGCCACTGGGTCTGCTCATCAAATTCTTGGCGTTTCAAAGTTTTAAAAGTACAGTATGCTGGGTACAGGATACCTAAAAAGGAACTAGAACAATATTCAACCAAAAAGGCAAGTAAAAGAAGAATCATCCTACCAGCCAAGACGAGAAACGACACTGCCCATTCTCACTCTCTACACAAATGGAAGATTATGAGTGTGAACTTGGGTTGTCACCAATAGAACAGATGGAAAGTCTGTTATGAGAAAGATAAGCAAGGAAGAAGTTATCGTCGAGTGCAGATGTGAACTTCTGCAAGCTATAAGGGAGTGTTCGTATGATCAAGTGGTTGCAGTGTTAGATTGGCTTTCAGAGCAACTGTGTCCAAAGTTCACTTGTTCCAAAGCAAGTAAAGGGAGTTTGCAACAGTGGTTCTCGAATTGTGACTGTACGCAACATTCTTCTCTTAGGAGAGCCCTTTCTCGGGTGCTTGTTGACGTTAATCTCGTTCATAAAACTGGAAGAAAAGATATTTTACCCCTTCACTTATCTTCTTCTTATCCGAATACAAAAGTATGGTCCCTTTTGCTTAAGCTTCAGGAAAGCACGGTTGGGGAAAAAGCGCTAGAGTTGTGTGACTCAGATTCAGGATGGACTATTCTCCACCGTTGTTGCTACTTTGGATATCTGAGTCACTTAAAGATTCTCTTTCAATCTAACTTTGAACAAAGCATCGAATTCAATAACAACAAGGCCTTCCTCAAGAGATTCAGAACATTATGTAGTGTTGCGGATAAGGAAGGTTATTTGCCCTTAGATCTTTTGTCATCTGGTTCGAATCCAACCAGAGCAGAAGTTGCGGATTCCACGCTTGTTTGCAACGTCGGAATGATAGTGGTCTTTGGTTCAAACGAAGATTTTGAGTTAGGCACAGGAAGCAATAGTTTTGAAAGAGTCCCGAGGCCTCTGGAATGGCAAAGTTCTGTTTCTCAAGTTGAAGGAATCGCTGGTGTTAGTTCCATTTCAACATCAAGCCGGCACTCTTTGTTTTTGTCAAAGAATGGGACTGTACTTTCGGTTGGAGTCGGAAAGGACGGTAGATTAGGTTTAGGTGATAATGAACCTCGCATGTTGCCGCAACAAGTTCCTTTCCTTTCGCGAATGATGACAAAAAATCAAAAATGTGCTTCTCAACTTGATACTAGTCTTCCATCAGAGTCTAATTTTGGTTTTTCTAGAGTATTGGCATACGGAAATCGTTCGGGAGCTTTGAGTAATGATGGAGTCTTATATTTATGGGGAGATGGTGTTCTCCAGCCTGAAAAAGTACAAGGACCTCTACGCAGTCTCACAGTCGTAGATTTCTCTTTTTGTTCGTCTCACACGGCAGTCGTTACTAAAGATGGTTCTGTATTCTGTTGGGGAAACAACAATCTTGAGCAACTTGGAATTGAATACTCCTGTGTCAAATTTACAAATACTCCTAGACTCGTTTCATCCTTGAAGAATATTATTTGCAAGAGTGTTTATGTAGATTGTGGTATTTCGGTGGCTATTGACTCACAAGGTAGAGTATTCTTTTGGGGAAACGGTAACGGAAGTCCATGCAGAATTGGTCTTCAAGAGAAAGTTGCATGTACCAGAAAGAGAAGGGAAAGAAAGATAAAAGCAAAGAAAGTTGTTTTTTTGATGAAGAAGAGTTGTCTGTTGATATTAACGGAGAATGGTCAACTCTATGAATTTTACATTTCGAACAGAACGCAAAATAACAAATGTTGTTCCGTCGCAACAAGAACAAGTTGGACTCGGAAAATTTTATTGGCCGACTTGGTTTGCCAAGACTTTCATTGTCTTGGACTTGATTTTTATGGTCGAGTTATAGCTTGGTCATTGGAAGATAAAGTGCCAAAGATGACTATAAAGAGCGATCTTCGAAACGTTGCTTTTATAACTTTTTCAGACAGACATGGCTTTGCCGGAATTAGGGTACCTCTTTTGAACAATAGTTTGAACCGTAAAGGAGACGTAGCACCAGCATTACAAGAATTGTGTGAGAGCAAGTTGGAGTCATCAATTTCGTTGGCTTCGGCGTTACCTATGTTGTCAATTGCTTTTAAACTTGGAAATGAACGTGTGGTGCAGTCTTGTCTGAACTTTCTTGTTCAGTGCTTGGATACCATATTGTGTATTTTTCCTCAGACTTTCGCAAATATGGAATTTGAATTGGTCACACTTCTCGAACGTCATTGGAGGAAAATATTTAAGAAGGATATTAATGTCCCGGCCATAGGGAAAAGTTCCAAAAATCCGGTAGATAGTCCGAATCCTAGATTATGTTTCAATTCGACTCGTATGACAAACAAGGAAAGTTTGAAACATATATCACCAACCGAACAATGCAACGAGCCATCAGCAAATGTCACAAAGACATCGTTGGCTGGCAGCGGAGAGACTTCTGAGATACAAGATAGTCATTTTATTCGGAGAGATGGCACAGAGCCTGCCAATTCAAGTGTGCATGAAGACCAGTGTTCTCCAATTTGTCATGAAAGAAGCCATCGAAATTTTTCATCTTTTAAAAGACGTGAAAATATGAAACTTTTGTGTTCATCTACCATTTTCCACCGTGAACCGGTGTCATTTGAAAGGAAAGACGGGCTGCTTTCTCCGAGCAAGTTCTCCTCTGTGAAAATGTCCTTCAAAGATGCTGTTCAGTTGGAAGACGAGAAAAGAAAGACTTGCTGGAAAGTTGAATCATTTGAGAGGTTTCCTACTTCTTCATTGAAGACCATCCAGATAGAGCAGTTCAGGGAAATGTATAAAGATGAATGGTCGTCTCTCTGTATTGCACATAAGGAAGCTTTGAACAGGTCAGGGAACTCTTCTGGAGAAATTGAATGTACTCTATCTGCTAGGAAAGGAAGATACTTACAAAAGTCCAGTCCGAGTATATTCATTCCATCTCGGGAAGTCCGTTTAAGTGATTCGGAACCAGTAATATTGTTGTATGTTTAATTTTTTTGCCATCTCTAACTTGTTCCGTAGATTGTGGTATCGAGTCCTTCCTGGGGTGAAGAGAAGAAAAACAGGAATGAACCAACTTCATTCCGCGAAATTATTGATGAAGAAGAGAAGAGAAAGTTTTATTTCAGTAGAAGCCTATCTCCAAGCTCTTTTTCACCTTCCTCTTCTAGAATCTGGAAAAAACTTCCTTCGGAAGAACCCGTAAGAAGTCAAATGAATCCGAGTAACTTTCCCGCTAACCTTTAACTAGGTAATGGTAAAGCCTTTCAAAAAGATTGAGACAGAAGAACTGGCTTTAAAAACACTTCGTAAACAATATCCAAATGCTGAAGTGAAAAGAGCTCCATATCTTTGATGATCGCATAACATTCAGAGTTGATGTAAATAAAACTTAATAATTTGAATTGCATGTCAATTCACCGATCATGAAACAGGTTGACGCTGCTGGTCTAGAAGAAGTGAATAGAAGCGATATCAACTGGAAAGATCACGTGGACTTGAACTATTGGACAATAGAATACACCAAAATACGACAAAATAAGCAGATTTGCCGTTCAGTTCACAAAGTTCAGAAGAGACGAAGAATGTTTGCTGTTTCCCTCCAAACTTCCCATTTTCCAGTATATGCTGTTTCAGATATTTTGCAACAGAGTTTTGGTGCTGAAGGAAAGGAATCTCTTGTTCTTCCAACCGTTGGAACTGTCTTTGTAGAAATGGAGAGAAACGGAAAGGAAACGAGATGGGTCGTGTTCAAACTTTATCCCGCTACTATGAAAATTAAAGCTCGAAACGATTTTAACGTCATCAAGACGTTCAAATGGCCACAGGAGAACTTGAAAGTTATTTCTGTCGGAGACTTTGTTGAAGCAGCTATTCTTGACTCCAAAAATGTCAAAGGTAAGAGTTTTCAAAACTTTTGTGAAGATGCTGACCTAACTCTTTCTCTCTCCAAACTAAGATGTTTCGGTTAAAAAAGCCTTTTCTGAGTTAGACCTCGATTATAAAAATTTGGCAAAGTTGCTGCATTTCAATCATTCTAGAAAGAAAGTTTTCCTTCATCTGGGTGCTCTTGCTAAATTTCCTTTGGAAGTGTACTTGGATGCTTCTTTTATATACTACTTAACCAAATCTAATGGTGGAGATAGCCAAAATAATGGAGTTTCGATTACAAACTTGTACAAGGATACCGTTCCGGAACCTCCTGACTTGGATGTGTTTTGCGAGTTTTTGGCTTCCTTGACCAGTCTTTTTGATGGTTCTATTAAAGAAACAGAGCACCTTGCTATTTATATGCTGGCAAACCGAGGTATTTAGTTGATTCTGATATGCAGCTTTTGTTTCTCATCGTGTTAGAATTTCTTGGCCGTATTTTTTACTTTATCAAATATCTTATTCATCAATGTCTTGAGGAAATAGGAAGGAGCCACCATCTTAATGAGCAAGATGAAGAAATTTCTCTTGAGAATCATGTTTTGAATGCTCTTAATGGTTTCATTGTTTTAAACAATTTACTGCAATTCGAACATAATTATCACAACAGTCACACATTTGAGCCATCAGACTGGTATTGCTATATTTGTGAGGAATGGTGCTTTTTTGAGAATTTACCTCTTTTCGTGAGTTGCTTTTTGTCTTTACAACCAACTGCACTGATTATGTTGTAGAGTCAATTTTTGGTAATTTTACAAGATGTTGCAAAGAAGAACAATATGAGACACTTTTTCAGCAGGATACGAGAAGTAGCCATTGAATTTTGGACGCTATGCTTTGCAAGCAATATTTGTGAAAGTCAATTCCTTGATGAAGCTTTCCAAGCATTCTTGCAAGAAAAGAGTTTTTATGAATATGTTCTGGAGCCCTTGTTGAAAAGGTAACCATTTGTTTTCAAAAGGCGCAGTGCATTGACGTATTCTGTAGGTATGCAAATATAGACTTAATGGCTGTTGAATTGTTACAAAAGATTTTTGTCTCTGAATTTCTTAAGCCAGACTTTTCCTTGGAAGATGAAGCATGTTCTCCTTGGAATGATAAACTACTGCCTCATTTAAGTAACTGGTTATCTGAAATTTCATCAAAAACTCGTAAAAGTTTCTTCTCCAACTCTTTACATTATTTGCGCCTTCGAGTGATATATTTGGTTCTCAGTCAAACATCTATCTTTGAAAGACTATTGACAAAAAATGAATATTTAGTATCATTTGTTTCAGCAATGGTAAATTTAGTTCAGTTTACTTTTTCGATGTTATTTGAATACAATAACATCGATTCCTTTTCGGAGGCAGATCAGCACCATGAATTGTCTAATAGTAGCTATGATCGAAAAGGAGAAGTACTTTGTTTCATATTTCAGTTTTTGAGTCTGTTGGGAGTTTCAAATATAGGACATTCTATATTCCGACATATTTTAGCAAACCACTTCACAAGTCAAAGAAGTTTGGAGAAGTTAGGTCGTGTTTTATATAAGCTGCCGCTTGAAGTAAATCGCAGTATGGTTACCAATGATGAATGTCGTCGTTATCATATAGTCTATATTTTGTTTGAAAGTTTTCGAGCAGGAAATGGTGAAAAGAGGTCAAATGACACAGGATTTGATGACTTTGCTTCAGATTTGGATAATTTCAAACTTTCATCACCATGCTTATCAGAGACAAATGAGAAGGAACCATCATCTAAAAGTAAGAAACCAATTTCTCTGTACCGCTATTACGATGCCATTTGCCAACAAGCTGGAAGAATGAAGCCCATGGAATTCTCATGTATTTTGGAGGAATTGCAAGATTTTGCAAAGTACACTCTCGAATCCGAACTTATGCGTCTGAATGGGAATGATTCCAAGCCTGCGCCTTTTGTTAGGTTGAAAAGAAATGAGTACATATGTGATTACATTGGTCCTATTCGAGGAAAAGGTGAAATGGATAAGGTAAGAATTATTCAATACCAGGTTTTAGGTTTGGATTTCAATTTGTTTAGGTTATGATTTGCCACTGTTCGTCAGTAGCTGATTTACCGTGTTGTATGGATTCTTCTTGTCTGAATCGAGTCTCTTTTACGGAATGTCATCCTGAATATTGTCGTACTGGTAGTAAATGCCAAAATCAACGTTTTCAGAAATGTGAATACGCACGCGTGAAACTATTTCAGGCAGGAGAACGTGGTTGGGGTCTGAAGGCTGCAGAATTTTTGCCAAAGGGAACTTTTATTATAGAGTAAGTAAGCATATATATATATATATATATATATATATATATATATATATATATATTTTCAATCTTTACGAATTGGTTATTAGGTATCAAGGAGAAGTGATCGACACGGAAGAATACGAACGTCGAAAGAGGCGTTATGCTGGAGAAAGACATTTCTATTTCATGAGTTTGGATAGCGATCATATGATAGATGCCTCTCGAAAGTCTAATATGGCAAGATTTATCAATCATTCTTGTCAACCTAATTGTCATACGGAAAAATGGACAGTTTTGGGAGAGCCATGTGTAGGTATCTTTGCATCTCAAGGTAAGATGGGTATAAGAGTATCTTATGTGGAAATTTTATTTATTGCAATCATCTCTTTCGCAGATATTGAAGCTGGAACCGAACTTGTATTTGACTATAATGTTGATCGAAAGGGCGTAGGGGAGGAAAGCGTTCGTTGTTATTGTGGAGCTCCCAAGTGTAGAAATTGGTTAACTGGTGATGGAGATGAGAAGCACAACGAACGATTGTTACAAACAAAGCGCGAAAATCGTATTCGGTTTCTTCAAAATACACTATTACAAATCGAACGTAGAAGAGGAGTTCAACATTGCAGACTTGAGTCCTCGGACGTTATGAAACAGGATGGTGTTTATGAGGCCTCCATCTCTTTGGACTCGATTCCTCGTGAAGTCAAAGAATTTCAAATACCTAAGAAACTGCGAAAAAATTCTTTGGACCAGAATCGTAGGGAGCAGGTAAATAGACCTCCAAATCATTCAGAAAAAACAGGCGTACCAACAAGTTTTGCGGATTCTTCTTCTACCATTTCGAAGAAGTCAATTCATACTTTGAAAGAAGATAAATACCGTCAGAAGCCTGCTCCTCGTCTTTCACCTTTGAAAGAAGAGTTGAATTGCATAACAGAAACTTGTCATTCTCGTGACAGAAGTTTAGAGTCAGCTAAAGGAATGAGCTATGGACCTCCAGGCTTTGGCTATGAGTTTCTTCGTCTGAAGAAAAGAACAGGAGGATTATAGACTCGGTAGCAAAGGCTTGTGTAGAAAGATCTTGGTTTCAAGTTATCTAGCTCTTTAACTTGTGTCACTTTTATGGAAGTGGTTTAGTTTATTCTATCCAGCTATAATGGAGGCAGTTCAAAGATCGTATGAGTATGTTTTAAAGTGACGCGTTCATTAATCGTTGCTTCATACGCTATTTTTTTAGCAACACATAAAATTTCTCCCTGTGTGAGAGTAGCATTGTGAAGCAAAGCGATTTTCAACAATTTTAAGTTTTTGGCAAGTGTTTTATCAAGGAATTGGATGTTGCAGAATTTTCTTCATTTGCAATTCGAGTGATTTCATCCAAGGCTTCGTGCTATTCTAGGCAAAGTACAAACTTTCTTGAATTCAGAATGGAACTTTAATATGGAGAGGGCCTCATACAGAAGAGTCTGAGTAGTGAACCATTCGTCTCACCAAATTTACATAAAACCAAGTTCGAATTATCCCAACTGCATATGAGTATCGACCATTCTTTCCATTGGCAAACATTTATCCACATTCGTGATCATCAGAAATGCATTCAGATCGTTCGCATTCTCCTGCAAAAGGCACTTGTCCTATCTTATTGAGGGAAAGAAACTTTCATTTGAGTGTCTTTTCTCCGGAAGAGTATAAAGTTGCAGCATATTGCAGAGCTAAATTGCAACTACAGTCTCTGTTGGAATGGAAGAGGGCCTGTGTAAGAGACATATTTGGTAACTCTCAGTTCTATTTGAACAGTGTTCGTCTTGAATAACTGTTGTCTCGTGAATTCAGGTAGAATCGGTTATTTCACTCTAGGTGACTATATTTTCCGTTTACCTTTGTTTCAGAAGAGTGCAAAGACACGTTGTTTGCACTCGTCGTGGACCCAACAGTCTAAGAAAATATTGGCAGGTTTGGGTATAGGTTGATTTCGGATTTTGAGGTGTTTTTCTGAAAATTCATTATGTTCAGGACTATCAGAATTGGACTTTAGTGCTTTCTATGCGTTAGAAATATCAAACCATTTTGCGAGACAACTTATGTCTTTTGAAATCGAGTTGATCGGGGGAAACTTATAAGTCAGGTGTTATGAGGGGGTTGTAAAGTATGTTGTTGAACAAAAGAAGCTTTAGAATATGTAAAGTTGAAATTTTCACTATTATGCTTTCACTCTTAGTGTTGGTTGTTTTATGTATTCCCTGTGACCGAATATGAGCTTCAATAAGTTCGCGTAGTCATACGAACGAGATACTTTGAAAAACTACAAAAGATATACACTGCCAAGTCACACTAATCTTATTCATAAGAAACAGCTATGGAATCTTAAGCGGTGAGACATGTTTAGAAGGAAAAAGTAGTTTAGCAACCGTCTTGCGGATCTTTTCAGCGGCAGTTTTTAAAACCTTCCTCGAGTGATTGCTTGAAATACAAAGCCTTAAACCTGGAGAAGGTCGAATATGCTCATTTGCCAAATACTGAGGGACACTCACAAAAACTCCTTCACTCCACAATGCTTCTTGCAACTTCATCATCCATTGCTCATCCATCGTATAACTTCCCAGACTTTTATCCAAACGTAAGAAAACGATAGGGCTTTTCGGATGGCTAGATATACGAATACCGTCCAAAGTTCCCAAAGCTGCTTGAAAACATTCAATATTCTCTTGTAGCTGACTTAATCTTTCTGAACACTCATTTTGTAACTTTTCTAAAGCAACTGTACAAGCTTTTGCCAGAAAAGGAGGTTGTGACGCTGAAAAGCAATAACCGGCACTAGATAACCTTTGATGATTGGCTACTTCCTGACTACTACAACAGAATCCACCAACTGTTGCAATAGCATTTCCCAAGTCAGCAAGAACGATATCTGCATCGGTTGATTCTAAACCAAAATACTCCAAAGCTCCACGGCCTGTTTTGCCTAAAACACCCAGAGAATAACTTTCATCAACAATCAAACGAAAACGATATCGATTCTTTAGCTCTACTACTTTATCCAGAGGTGTCATATCTGCAAACTTGCTTGATATTCCTTCCACAATGATAAACCTTCTTTGCGTTATTTTACCAGATATTGGATCGTTCGTAACAACTTCCGCTAATATCTTCTCTAGTGCCGACATGTCATTGTGTGGAAACCACTTGACTGAAGCTCTCGATAACGAAATACCTGTCTGAATGAAATAACTTGCTGCTTCATCGCATATAATCAGATCACCCCGCTTCGAAAAAGCAGGTATCACACTGGAACAAGTTGCACTTCCAAAAGAATACAAAACCGCTGCAGGTGCCTTCATAAACTCTGCGATTCTATGTTCTGCCTCGATGTGTACGTCTAAATTTCCATAAAAGCCACGAGGACCACAGGAACCACAACCATAACGTTTCAGAACCTCTGCACAAGCTTGTTTGATAGTGTCATCTTCCGCAAACCCCAAGAAATTGCAAGTTCCCAAGTTGATAACTTTCTTACCATTCACCACGCAGTAAGCAGTAGGAGCGCTTTGTAATCTTAACACTTCTCTCGGTGACGGTAAGTAACTTTCTCTCTCCAAGTGCTCTGCAACTAACAGCTCTTCAATCTCCGAGGGAAGACTTTTATAAGTATCGTTCTCAAACAGATATTCTCTCACTCTTCGTGACAACTGCCTTTTAGGTACAAGGGGTTCCGGCTTCCATTCGTTTACCAAGTTGTCGATTTCTTTTTCTGTAAGTCTTTCTCTTCTTCTCTTTGGCTCGTAGCTCTTTTGAAACCAAAGGTATAAAATAATAATGATGAAGAAAGACTCTACACCTAAATGGAATAACAAGTCACTATGTCCTTGTCTTAACTGTTGCCAATAGGCGTCCAGATACAATAAAATATACGTCCATATGTCATACAGTAGTCTACGGAGTGACGGGGTTGAATTGACGGTCAGCTTTTTTACTTCTGGTTCCATATTCAACATTACACGCGTCTTTGAAAACAAAGTCTTCCTAAAATAAGGTAGTCACTTGTCGTTTGCACACTTGAGGCGCAGAGGAACTTTGGACCCACTCGAGAGTCCGATTGTACATCCAATAAGACTTAATTGTTTGGATTTTCCATGTTGGATAGTTTAATAGGAAATTGCGTTGTACTCTGAAATTTATTTGCAACAAGTGGTTTTGGATATCAAGTCATATAATGCCTATTTGAGATTCCTTTTTACTGGTTTATTTGGTTTCATTTATCTCAAATCGACATGAAGTTTGATAATAATGATATGTATTAGCATCAAGCTTCCTAAGTGAAACAAGAATTCTCTTTCTATTCATCGAAAACATTATTGTAGATTCTTTTACTTATGGTACGTATCTGCTACAAGAAATATGTAGGTCTATTCGACATTTTCTCCAAAGTTGTGGAATTGGAAGAAATGCAATTCTTCAGACAAGTTCAATCCCTATTGAATTGTTGTTCGAATCTGAATCGATATGTTCCAACATATGTGGGATGAAGTTTCCAACTTGCTTCAGAAAAAGAAAGAAACACACTTGAAAATTTACTCCAGAGAAAGCTCAAAAACATGGAAAATACTCAAAAACAAGGACAAATCTTACCTTTTGCTCAATACAACTAGACAAAACGAAATGAATTGTTTGCGAGACAACGCAGTGGCTGCGGACCGGAAGATTCCCCACGATCTCTTTAGTTGTTTCTTACGTACCAATCAAACTTGTGCAACAATCCATAGTCAACGAGAATCACATCCTATACCTTCTTTTGTAGCACAATCAGTATTGGAAGAGTCTCAATCCCAGTCAAAGTTCGAGAAGGATTCCAACTCCCTGTTATCCGAAAGTCACCAATATGGAGAAGAGCTAACCAGAGAATATAAAATAAAGAGAAACGATTGGACAAGTGTTAGAAGATCGCTGTATAAAGAATTTGTTCAACCTGTTGGACAGCAACTTTCAGTGGGTACACTCTTAGGTCTAGCTACAGGTTATTCTCTTCGCAGAATAGGACGTTTTGCTTTATTTTTGATTGGCACAGAAGTACTAGTCTTACAATTGATGGCTTACAAGGGCTGGGTTACAATTCACTGGAATAAGTTGAGTCGAGACATTATCCCAGTTTTGGACAAGTCAGCAGCAGAGAGTATAATGGATATTCTACTGTATAAGATGCCCTTTACGGCTGCATTTTGTGCAGGACTGAGACTAGCTCCTTGACGGTTTTAGTGTTCTTATGTATCTTAACTATCTCTTCAGTGATGGAGCTACAATATTTCTCAATGAAGAATCTAAATTGTAGAAAAATGGATTGTATCTCGTTTGATACTGTTGACTTGGAGTATTAGGATCAATTTAAAAGAAGATCAGAATGCAAAGTCATTTTATATTTGTTCCAGTTACTTTGATAGACCATTTGATGTTTTCACAGCTTGATGGGTTTCTCGTTGAAAAGAGCAAAGGTATTTATGACTATCTACTCAGATAGCAAGTCTTGTCGATCCACCAGTAGAGAAGCGTGTCCATTTACACTCTTTATTCATGACCTTGATGCATTCATTCTCTATGGTCATTCTCGATATGAAACAACAGAAATGTTACATTCAAGATGGAAGAACAAAAGTTTTAATCCCATGAATAATCCCACAAATGCGTACTTTTATGATAAAATTTATTTGATAATTAGGAACACTTCATCTCATTGCTATGCATCCAAGAAGTGATGTCCTTGTAACTTTATAGATATTTTAGGAAAATGTAGCCATTGAGAAATTGAACCTTTTAAAAGTTGGCCAACTAAAAGACACGCCTATATAAGTACATTAATAACATTAGAACATCAGTTTATGAACAACAACGAAGAAACCATATTATTGCAATAGAGTCGTATGAATTAAGTAAAATATTGGCAAAATTTTTTGATGATTTCAATTCAATACATTTCAATTAACAACGAGAGACAATGTACGTTGCTTTCTTGTCTCCCAATTTGGTTTTCACTTTGCAGGAAACTGGTTTCCTTCACAGTGTTGACCTTAAAATTTGACTTTACCATTTGTAGATGTGTAGCTCCTCTTTACTTAATGTGCCCATGAGTGCTTGATCAGGAACATCATCTATCAAACCCCGATTCCAACGAACATCATAGATTGGAGAAGAATGACAAGTTGGAAACGTTTCTGGAATAACTTGTAAGGAGTGATTATCAGACTTCCATTCCCATAATAGGGAACTTCCTCGAAAACTTTCATCCGCAGTGAAGAAGTAATGACGGTCCTTCCAACAAACTCCCAAGGTTCGGGACAGCAATAAATGATTCTTACCGCCAACAAGTTGTGTAAATCTTTGAGGATAACTGAATAAACAGGCAGAGCTTCCAGGACGAACTACATTGCTACTGTAAATAACGTGGCTAGTAGGTGAACGGCTGGAACGATAAGATACAATCAACGACTTCATTGATCGATTTCCTTCGGATGGCATTTCTTCAAGGCAAGTTGCAAATATCGGTTTGTCTTGTTGCTTCTCGTCCAATTGCAATATATTCTCTTGATAGTAAATACCATTTCGATTTGTTGCCATATCTACATAATATACTCCATCCATACCACCTGCTATCAATGATGTACTAGTCAACCAAAAAACAGAATGAATTCCTTTACAATTACTTAGTTTGGTGGAATCCAAATAGCCATCTGTTTTTCGAATATCATAAATAACTACATTGCCATTCTTCATTCCACATGCCATGTAAAGGCCATTCGCTGACCAGTCACAACACCAACCCACATTCTCTAGTGAATAAGAAAGAACTACATTCATATTCTGCGGACATACTATTTTGAGAGTTTTGTCGTTTGAACAAGTGAGCAGCAAACCATAACTATGGAGACCAGAACTTTGAGGATTCAAATACCTAATGTCACGAATACTGGACTCATGAATGGCGTGCTTGGATACACTTTTGTGATCACTCCAGAAACTCACTTGCTGCAAATATTCGTGCGTAGAATCTTCCTTGTAACCGGAATAGATACTCGTACCTTTTCCAAAAACAAAAGTTCGCGAATTCTTTAAAGACAGAGTTCTTACTAACTGCAACGGAAACTTCCCTACACTCTTCTTTGTTACAAAGTCACTGTTACGTACAGATTGACTTAGAGTTTGATATTCACGAGTCAGTTCATAGTATCGCTGAGTCAAATATGCGAAAGAAGTCTCCAAACGTTTCAGTTGATTCTTCGTAATACATAATTCGTTAGAAAGCAGTTCCTTATTATCTATTTCTTTTTGCCACTGTTGCTTCAATTCCTCTAGAGCCGTAGTGTCTTGCATAACTATTGACGTATGAGGTAGATAAATTCTTCGAACGTCCCTCTTTTTGGCTTTCTGATTACAAGTTGGACAAATAAGTCGGGTCTTCAACCACTTTGTTATGCAACTATACCCAAAGATGTGCCCACAACTCAAGCAACAAATGTAGTGATTACCAGACTCTGTAAATTTCTCCATACAAATACTACAAAAAATTTCGCTTTGAGAAAGGTTTCCTTGTTGACCATGAGAAAAGACGTCTTGCTCTTTGTTCTTCCCTTCATACGAGTCGCTCGTTCCTTCATCGTTCATATCGTTTCAAACCGCTTCACATTTCTTCCATTTTGATTTATTAAAGGATAAAATGGCAGATATTGGTCGGTTGCCTGCTTTTCTGCAGCCGTGGTGTATCCAAAACAATATTTGTTTGCAAAGTAGAAAACCCTTACACTATTATCGACATTGTTGTGCATACAAACCGAAGATTTTAAAAGAAGATTATGGGCTTGGCTTTTGGCAAACTCCGAACTGGAATAGCCTATCGTGGTCAAAACCCGTTTATCGTAGCTTTGCGAAGAATTCCAATCGGTATGTTGCTCCTGAATATATTAGATCAAGACAGATGAAAAAGATTCCTTTTGGTTAGAAAAATATCCTTTCTTCTATATTGTTGCCTGGAGTCAAAGAATTATCAGATTATCGTCTTAGGAGGAGGCGTTGCTGGTGAGATGTTGAACCTTTTTGTTGACTATAAAAATAATATTTCGTAGCTGGATATGCTGCTTTTTCTTATGTTCGTATGGGAGGCGAATCTAACCAACTTGCCGTCCTATCGGAAGAACCTGTGCCACCTTATGAAAGACCTTCTCTTTCTAAGGGGTTTATGGATCCTGATATTCGTATGGAGCCTAGTGAGTTCTATACTTGTGCAGTAGGTTAGTCTATTCAGTTGTAATTTTGGAAACTGACGGAAAGATATTTTATTGCGTTTCCTTAGGCAATAGCTCAGTTACCTCAAGATGAGAAATGGTATGAAGAACATGGAGTCGCTCTCTACCTGAATACTCGAGCCCAGCAAGTGGATGTATCCACCAAAAAGATAATCAGTGAAAACGGTCATATATTTCATTATGAAAAGCTGATTATAGCTACTGGCTGTCGAGCTAGAAAATATTCTCCTTCTCAAGTACCCTTTAGTAACCTGGACGGTATTCTTTACTTAAGGAATATTGAGGACGCTAATATTGTTCGAAACTGGATCGATGAGTTGAAAGGACAAGGAAAGGCAGTTGTCATAGGAGGTGGCTATCTTGCGATGGAGATTACTTCGTGCTTGGTTTCAAATAATATTCAAGTGACGATGGCTTATCCTGGTGACTATTTATTGAATAAACTGTTTCCTGCACAAGTCGCCAAACAATATGAACAAGTTTTCAGAGACAAAGGAGTAGAGTTGCTAAGCAACTGTTTTGTGGAAAACTTCTATGAGCGAAATGATGGTTTTGCTTCTGCAGTTCGCTTTCAAGATGGCCGGAAAGTTTCTGGAGACTTTTTTATCGTATGTATTGGTGCAATACCCAACACAGAACTTTTTCAAGGTCAGCTTCAATTGCAGAATGGAGGAATTGAAGTGAATCATCGCTTGCAATGTGTTGGATTTCCTGATATTTATGCTGTTGGAGACGTTGCTTCTTTTCCTCTCAAGGCCTATTCCAATCGTCCAGTTAGAATTGAACACGTGGACCACAGTAGGAAGAGTGCTGCTTCAGCTATTTTAGATATTTTACATGGAAATCCCTACGGAAATACGAAGCATCGAGATGATCCTCGATTATCTATTTTTCGAGCTGCAGTAGATACAACATATGATTATGTTCCTTTTTATTATTCACGTATGTTTGATCTTTGTTGGAACTTTTATGGAGATAGCTCTGGTACTGCGTTTGTTTGGGGTTATGTGCCTAGTAAGATGGTTACTTTATGGATAGAATTATCGAGCAAAGTTGTGGGCATATTGTTGGAAGGTTGTAGTCCGTTTGAACATCGTGTGGCATATCGGGTAGCGGTTAATCGTCCCAAAGTGGATACGAGTGAATTGCAAAGAATAACTGAGGCATCGCAAGTTTTTGAATATCTGTTGAACCTTTTACCGGAGAAAGTAGAAAAGATTCGAACTACAAGAGAGGAGAGTGTTGACAAGTAGTCGGATAGATATCACAAGTCCCTCAATGTTGGATAAAGTTTTGCTATACAAAAATTTGCTCTTAATTATTGTCAAATTGTAATCTATTCCTTTCTATTTCATAAGATCAACCAATTGAGCAATGTCTTTGGCCTTCACAAACTCGTGTACCTTGACAAGACCGCGTTCTTTTGGACAAAAGGAAGCTTGTAAGAAGCTCAACATTTCTAATAACACTAGCTTGCTGGCCACGCCAAACTCTTTTGTTAATGGTATGAGGGTTTGCGTTGATATTCGCTGGATAGGAACGGCAGGTAGATCGAAGCAACTCCCCTCATCTTCCAAGTTGCAAATGAGCTTTTCGCCTAACCCCCGATATAAAGTTGCTGTCCTTGGTTGCACAGGCTCAGTAGGACAAAGGTTTATTCAACTATTGGAAGATCACCCGTGGTTTGAAGTGGTAGCCATCGGTGCCTCTTCTCGTTCAGCTGGACAAAAATATTCACAAGCTTGTCGCTGGAAACAATCCACTCCCTTACCAAAGTATGTATTCATTTATAAACTTTAGTCATTCTTTCTCAGTTTTTTAGTTATGTAAAGAACATGGAGATCAGAGAGTGCAAAGCCTCTCAATTTCCTGACGTCGACATTGTCTTTTCGGGACTGAGTAATGAAGTAGCTGGAGATATTGAAGAAGAATTTGCAGCAGCTGGAAAGGTACTTGAACAAATTGTATTGTGAACAGCTTTATATTTTTATTTTAGGCTGTCTTTTCTAATGCCAAAAATCACAGGATGGATCCGGATGTTCCCATACTTATCCCTGCAGTTAATGCAAATCATATAGGATTAATTGATTATCAAAGGCAAAGGCGAGGTTGGGACAAGGGTTTTATAGTAACCAATGCCAATTGTAGCACCACTGCTATGTGTTTGGGTCTCAAGCCTATTTTAGATCGATTTGGTATTGAAGCCTTGATTGTGACAACTATGCAGGTAATTGATCCATTTTTCAATTCTATATATGCTTATTATTAGGCAATTTCTGGTGCTGGATATCCTGGTCTTCCTTCGATGGATATTATTGACAATGTGGTTCCATTTATTGGTGGAGAAGAACCAAAGATGGAATCGGAGTCTTTGAAGATTTTCGGACAGTTGGAAATGGAAAAGATTGTTCCAGCTTCTATTCAAGTGTCTGCAATGTGCAACCGGGTACATGTGTTGGACGGACATACGGAATGCGTGTCTTTGAAATTGAAGACTAGAGCAACGCCTGATGAGGTCATACATTCCATTGACCATTTTCCATCTTTTACTCGTTCTCTAAAGCTTCCATCATCTCCTGAACGAGATGTCGTCTACACGGACTGGATAGATCGTCCACAGCCTCGGTTGGACCGTCATACAGGAAATGGTTTGTAAAACTGAATTTATTCTGTCAAGTCTCTTATAGCATTTTAGGGTTTACAGTAACGGTAGGAAGAGTTAGAGAATGTTCAGTTTTAGACATCAAGTTGGTTTTATTTGGACACAATACGGTTGTCGGAGCGGCAGGAGGTTCGGTTATCAACGCAGAGTTGTGTGTTTCGAAAGGAATCATTGCACAAAAGGCAAAGGAAAGTGCATATGCAGTATCTCATAAATAGTTATTGAGGGAACTTTTCAAAAGAGTTCGTTACAGAATTGTGTTTTTTTATCGAAGCCATGACTTCAAATATCTAAGCATAGTTGAAATTTCAAATTAACTTGTCATTCTGCTAGTTGTATTTCTCCTTCTGTGTTTGAAACAGTTGTGGAGAGTTGTTATAGTTCCTTTGTTGTAATTGAGGGCCACAGCATATTCAATAGCATCTCTATTTAGAAAATGGTGCTTCAAAGATAGAGACTGAATAGAATTGTTTGGGTCAATGCAATAACTCTTTCGAATATTCTTTGGTCACTTTCCATCATTGCCCTTGCAATATATCTTGAGAAAAGACGACAGCTACTCGTTGGATTATATACACATATCAGCATTCCTATAGAAACATATTTTGACAATATTGCTGTAAAAAACTTGCTTATGTTGTTTCCTACGACACAATGATCAGTTTTTGAAGCAAAGATGAAAATATCCAAATGGACAGAAGAAATACCCACGTCTCATTTCTATCTTTCGCGGATTGACAAAGTTGCTTGTCTGTCTTGATGGAAAACACTTATAAGTTGTGGGTAGAGGTTAAAAACTCTTTGGACGGCACTATTCCAGTTTCAGTACCTTCTTCCATCCTAACAATTGCTTGGAGGGCGTATTTGCGAAAGTTACAAACTGATCCCTTGGTCACGAAGGTAAGTATTCAGTCTTATGGGGAAGAATGGGAGTAACTAACCACGACGACGCTTGATAGGCAATCACTGCTTCCATACTGTCAGGTATAAGCACCATCGCTGCTCGAGTATTTCAAGGAAATGGAAGTGAATTAAAGTCTAGTGAGATAATTCATCAGATGACCATAGGACTTGCCGTAAGGTAAGTAAGTATCCTTTTCTTTGGAATTCGACTTGAACCACTCGACAATTGAATACAGAGCTCCGTTGGTCCACTTCTTTCATATGTTATTGGATAAGAAAATATTTCGTTCCTATCGACAAACTTCTATTCCAGTAGTAATTGGAAAAGTAGTGTTGGACCAATTCGTGTTTGCACCTGCCATGACAGCATTGTATTACTATATCGTTGGTTTGATGAACGATGAAGGGTGTCAAGTCACAAGCAAGAAACTGAAGAGACAATTGTTAGCAGTTCTGAAAAAGGCCTGGTTATTGTGGATTCCTGTTAACTTGATAAGTTATGGTTTCATACCGTTGGAACTGCGCGTATTATTTGGAAATATAGTTAGTATATTTTGGACTGCCTATTTAATATCCACAGTTTCTTCTGCAAAAAAGAACAAGTAATAAACGCACGAATGAAATAAAGAGTGACGGGACTTATGTTTGTTTTTAACTATATTTGTATCTTTTAGCGACTTGTGCAATATATAAGGTTAGGAATTTTCTCTTGGCCATATTAAAATAAAACCATCGGTTAGGAATTTTGTTCCTGAAGGATTTCTTCCCAAAGAGTTTATAGTTCGTTCAGTTGATGCCAAAGCACATTTCTGCTGATTGCGAAAAGTTCAAAACATATTCATTCGTTGAGAAGGCATATCAGAACTTTTCAACTTGCTATGTTGGGTTTCTTCTACAGAATCTAATAGATTGCTATAACTATGAACCATCGAGTGTGATGAGTTTTCGTCCAAATAAGAATCATTGGAATCAAAAGAATGGAGAAAATGAGTAACTCGAGGTTCTTCGGCAAATATATGGCGTCGAATACGTTCCAAAAGGGGAGGGCAAGGCGGATTTTCGTTCATCTCTGCGTCCTCATATTCATTATTCAAATAATATCCAATACGAATAAACTCCTGATCACGATAGGAACAAGTTATCAACACGGCTGTGATACCCAACAAATCGTCATCAGGAATTTTGTTTGGATTGGGTGCTGCTACCTAGTGAACAGTTACTATCTCGAAAAAGGAAGTTGAAAATTAAACGAATAAACACCTCTAACGTAAACTGAAAGCGACCCACGGTATCTGCAGGAAGTAGCACTTCATCCAAAACTTGGTCCAAGCTCTCATCCTTAGCACAACTGACATAAATTACTTTCCACTCAATGTCTATATCGTTAACAAAAAGTTATTGACAAGAGCAACAGTATGAACTATTACTAACCCTGTTGTAAGGCTTCTCTCACTTCATAAGTTATTTCAAAACGAAATGGGTCTCCAAAGAAACCAGGATTATTCAAAACATCTACTTGCAGGACTTCCACTGCAGACATTGAACAAAGTTAGAAGAAAATAGTTTTCTCTAGGCCACCGAATAAGTTGTCAAGCCTTTCCAAATGTGCCTCTATAACAACATGCAATCCCGCCAAATGATAAAGTCAATTTGAAGTTAAGATTGTGTTTATACATTTGGGTCTTGTTGCACTCTGACTTTAGTGGTCACGGCAACCAAAGAAAAAGATTGAAAGTAAAACTTCCAACGATGTTTTCACAATTTAGTTAAATCGTTATGTTCATGCGTAAAAGTGACCTGGGGTATGGGAGTCCATAGTATTGAAGATATTCTGAAAGTCCTAGTTTCTATGACCAGCACTCTTTCTTTCACTCTCTTTAGAATTCGGAAGACACCGAAAATAGTGTTCCAGCTCTTGAAAGGAGTATTTGTGAAATCGCTTCTTGTCATACTATGCATTCTAACTATCTCTTCAATGCATCCAACAACAATTTCAAGACTGTGTTAAGAACAGGAACTACTTGGATAAAGCACTATTTAATTTTTGAAAAGCTCTTCAATGAAGGTTTGTGTCAAGTGGTTAGTTTCCTTTAGCAAAAATTACAAGTTACTTGGGAAATATGAGACTGGCTAATATTCATTTCACAATTTGTACAATTTTCAAATCCTATCTGCAAAACTAGGGAAATCTTATACATCCACATCAACCAACCTCTCATCTAATAAAATGACCATAAGATTCACAACTGCCTCTAATACCCAAAAAAGTAGAACCTCTTTCCTCTTTGCTTCTCTTTTCTTGGAACGTTTCTGCGGAGACTTGGTTACATTTTGCTTTTCTTTGATAGCATTTCCCCCAAAAGTTCAGGCTCTATTCGTTTGCCAGTGGTTGTATCATGTATAAATTTCAACAAGTTACAACATATTTCATCCTGAATAACTGAATCGTGAAGATATGGCTTATGATTAAACACAAAGTTGCTGTTTCAGCTTGTCGTGGTCAGCCACTCTTCTCTGGCTTTGTCCGAAACACAGTATAGACAATTATCAATCCCGTGCAAATCATTCTATTGGCAAATCAATGGCGTCCAAATAACCTTTCACAAGTAAAATCAACCCAGGAAATGAGAAATCTTGATCCTTGTGAGATGCATTGACAGATTTGCCAACGATAATCTGATCAATATTCATAAGTTCCCATTCTGAGCCAAAACAGCAAGATGAGATACAATATTCTCGTACTGAAGATGAAAACTTAGGCTTTTGTGTTCTTCCACTTGCATCTTTGAAGCTATTGGGTACATGTGACTTGTCTGCAAATATATGTTTTCCAAAGTAAAGCGTCTCTTGTCCAACAGAATTTCTCAACTTTCCTATTTTCCAATTCCGTTCTACAAGTGAAATAGGCATATATAACTTCAAATCAAAAGGAATCATAACTCTGGACGCCAAATCCGTAAATATAGCAAATGCATCTGCTATTTGCACTTTCATAGATCGAAATTTTGTTGTCCATGAAGCAGCAGAATCCTATCAGACATTGTATTGTTCTAACAACTTGATTTCCTACCAGAGATGAAACGAGCTTTAGTGTAACAGCATTTCAGTTGATGCTCTGTATGTTCTCAAATGTACTGTAGAAAGTTCATTATCTACAGCAAAGGACTCTTCGTAAATTACCAATGGATCTCGTACAAACAAGCCTACCACGTGTTTTTGTATTTTTCTTATTGACTCTTTTTTCCAACCATGTGCGATAAGATTTTTCATTCAATAGGGCTTCCATATAGTTGGAACGCCCCCGGAATCATTTTCTTCCTTGTAGAACAAACAAGTCAAGCGAATCGTGTTGTCTACTTTTTAGGATCTTGTTGCATTTCTTCCACTCTACGACCATCAAAAGATGCCCCTATCACACCCTTCACTTGTCGGGATAAAAATGAATACTAAAAAGTACCGCCTGGAATCAGTATCTAACAAATAACCCTTCATTGTGGGTGTTGTTGCTGTCAATGCTAGCGTAATTGGTGCAAGTATTGCCAATTGATCAAGAAGATAACGACATTCATCCACGGCTTGTGCTTGCAGAGTCACTTGTAAACATCAAGCAACCCATTCCAAACGCCATACAATCACATATAAACATCAGGAGTAATTTATTCATAAGCTTTCCTCCTAAATGTTCCACCTTAATATTCAATGAATCACAGTGGGAATCTTTTTGGCAAACAACAGCGTCAGGAGCAACGCCAAAATCTGAATCTACGTTTTTATTTCTATAGACTGGTCTCCTAATATCCTCCTTCCTCCACGTCGCTGTTTTATATCCTTGTCAAAGATGAAAACCAAGGATACGGGATGTTTTGGGCATCCGGCAAATGGAGCTAAAGTGTATAAGGTCCTAGAACAACATAGTCCAAATTCACTCATCATAGATAACTAAAACCTGATATGTAGTCTATGCCGAAAGTTGGCTCCATCGGGGTAGTGAAACTTGTAACACCGAGGGATAGAATGCTGCGATACTAATAACAATGTCATTCTTGTTAAAAATGAAAATATCTCCAATCTTCGGAGCATCATATTCTGTTCAACCAATTCCAAACCTCATGCAAATCAACGACAACGCACTAACAACAGCCACCAAGAAATGTAATTGTTTTAACAATTACACTTCAGGAGTCCCTTAGACCATTTAGTTTGCACAGTCTGCTCTCTAAAAAAACTCAATGGATAACCAATCACCAATCAGGTTGAGACTGTTCGTATTTTTGTAATTCCCCCAAGACTTCTGGTGTCGCAAAGATATAGTTACTTTTTGTGTTGACTTGTCCACTTGCACAATGATATCTTCTACTTTATTACCCCAGCGTAAAGAGCCATCTATCCCTTGACAGTCTGTTCCGTATATATTTGCAAATTACAAAATGCGATTTCCTTTCACTAATATAGGGCTGGTAGCCTTTCAAGACAATAGATGACTAGTCAAAAAGTTCCCATTGCTTGTCAGTCTTTAGGTTGCGAAACAACTATAATAAAATCCACCAATAACATTTACACTATTCAACCAGTCATCTGAAGTACTATTACTTTTAGTGAAATCGATATATGAATCAACAGGAAATTCTTGGCAAATTCTACGGATTCGATGGTGTCCAAAGGACATTTGAGATGTTGTGTCAATTTTAAAGACAGCTTTTCATCTATTCATATTACAATTCAACTGTCACTTTGTCCAGTCTCGACAACACCTAAAATGTGTTCAACGACGTTGAAATATAGTTTGCAAAGTTTGTCCTGCAAGTAAAAACTTATTTATATAAACTATCTAACAAGGAATACACAAAAGCTACAAACTTGAAAAACAACTGAAACTTTACGAAATAAGAAACAAACTCTCGAAATCATTACATCTTTACAAAAAGACAGAAACTTGGTTTCGATTTAAATTTACTAGAAACAAACATTTCTCGAAAACCTGGTGTTACAAATACAAAACTAATACATGGTTCTGGGCAACTCATATGGGAAGAAAAGTTATATACAACCAAATTTGAAGTTTCAAAACTTTTAAAGTTACAACCAATGTTACAGGATGACAATCACAGATCATCTCCAGCTTTCTCCTTTTCATTTGAATTTTCCTGTTTTGGAGTTACAATATAACGAAATTCATGATCACCGACAGGAAGATCAACAACTACACGAAAACATCCTTTTTCTTCTTCCCAGTTCAAAGGAATAGAATCCCACTCAAGCCAATCTCCCATAAGCAAGACTTCTGAAGCATGTCCGGTATAAACAAATTCTGTCGGAACCAGCTTCTTTTTTAGGCACTTACAAAAACTTTAGTCCACAAAGAAACATGCTGATTTTCAACTCACCTCCAGATACTTCTGACGGCTAATCTCATGTGGACGTAGTTGTCGAGCGCCAGTTGCGGGAACGATAATTCTAGAATCCTTGCTTCCACTTCTGCTTAATAAATTGCCAATCACAGAAGGCGAACGTGAACGAGAAGAAGTATTTTCACTGGAGGATCTACCCACGCGCTGACTAGTATGACCTAGATCAAAACTTTTACGGCCTTCTGAAAACGACTGCCCACGAGGACGAGCAATTTTGTTCAAGAACTCATCAATTGATCTCGATGCTGTTAATCCTTTAGTCTGTGGCTTCGGAGGAAAAAAAGGATCAGATTCCGGAGGGAGCGAATTGGATCTTGAAGGACGTCCACTTTTGGTAGAAATATCAGCTGCAGTATTTTCTCCTTCTTTGTCGTTGTGCTTTGCCTCAGCTTTCTTATCGTTTTCCTCCTTATGAATTACTTGTTTTTCACTACTTACAAAATTTTCCTTCTCTTTTTTTATCTTACCGCTTTCAACTTCGGTTATATCCTTCGTCTCTCGAGGTATTTGATCTGGATACGATGTGCTCTTTCCTATGGAAGGATAACTCTCCTTGGGTGAAAGAGAAGTAGGCTCTGAGAATCTTCTTTCAGAATTGCGTTTCTCCTGTGAAGATGTACGTCCCTTGTTCTCTCCAGAACCAAAAAACTTTGACAACGACGCAGGCAATATACCGAACAATGCAGACCCATGACTCGGTGGTGGTGGCTTCTTTGAGGAGTATTCCTTACCAGTAGAACTTGGAGAACCAAACGAGCCTGAAGTTTGTGAGATGTTCTGCTTAGCCTTTTGCTGAGGAATTTCCTGAACAGAACTAGGGGATTTACCACGAGAAATACCCTTGCAGTCAACTGGTTTCTGACCCTTCATTTGTTCTGTAGAGTACACATGTCCCTTTTTTGCACCTTGTAGTTGCTCACTGCTTTCTTTTGAAGAACTCATTTGTTCATTTCAGGCACAAAGCACAACAACTTCGCTTATCGCCGCAATTTCGATTTGGCCAAATCAGCAATTAGCATCGTGGCATATTCCAATTGTTCCAAATGGACAATATGTCCAGTGGATTTCTAAATATAGCAATTTCTCGAAATGTCTCTCTATTTACATGTACACTATTCAGTTTAGTTTCTATTGGTTTATACAGTTGGTTGCCTCTTCTATACAATCATGAATTTTTTCTTAAGAATTTGAAAGAGGGGAAAATTTGTGAATTCTTTTCAGAACACGTATATGTCTGAAGAATGGTTTTGAACCATATTGTTATCTTGGACCGTTCTATTCTCTGTAACTCCATGAAACACATCTAGAATCTTGATTCTTGTAGAAAGCCTTCTCACCCGCTACACTATTCCAGCAAACGCTCATAGTTATAAATAGAGCAACAAGACGTCATAAATTATTGAGCCCTTGAACTGCGAAGGAAAGCATATTCGATAGTGACATCCTACTAGAAAATGACAATTAACATCTTTTCTATCCAAGATTTTTCAGACTTGGCTCTCATCGCTTTATAGGGTTATAACGTTTTTTTACAGGAACTCACAGAAAAATAGCTTGAAAGGCTTTACTCAGTCTAAAGATTCAGTACTCTCCCAAGACTACCTTCTTCTGCTACAAAAATTGGGGATTTGTAAAACTCCAACTTAAGAATGTCAACAACAGTTCAACCACGTTATTTTGTGTAGCAGCAAGCGTTTGGTCAACAATGCAATCCAACGCTCTTCTCTCAAAGCCCTCCACAAATTTGAATTTTCAATATTTGTTGTGTGTAATTATGAATCCTACTGCGGTGGTTAAACTGGATGAATATCTACAAAAAGCCCGGAAACACTTTGAACAGTGGAATGAAGAGCAGGTTTGTACTAAAGATTTTTGTTTCAGTTTATGAGTATCTTACTTTCGCTTTCCGTCTAGCTTCGGTTCCTCAACCATATCAAAGAAAGTCATTTCACTATGTCAAAGGACTTGCAAGGTTGTTTTCAGGTTACTTTCTTTTATTTGTCTTATTTCTTCTTTGAATAGAAAAAGCAGTGAGTTTGGCTCAAAGAGAAAAGCAATTACTTGAAACTGCCGAGAAAATATCGGAACGACTTGATAGCGAGAAACAAGAAATAGAGGCGGTGATGGCTGGTATATCACAGCTCAAGTCAAAGCAAGAAATGATACCTGAGAAAAAGACGAAACTAAAGGAAGAGTTGGAAAATCAATCGTCGCTTTTAAAGAGTCGGCAACGAGGTAGCTATTGGCAAGGCACTGTCTTACTTCTATTTGAACTTTCATATAGCTTTTTCTGAAATCAACGAGACAAGTCAACAGAAATATGCCAACCTCCGAAACGCTATTCGCACTTATGAAAATTGCTTGGGTCTTCGATTGGAAAGAACAGAAGATGGAAGAATTGCTTTTATCTTTACTCATATTAATCAACAGGTTCCAGAGAGAGAATATTCTTTTTGTATCTTTGTAGATGAAAACGATCATTACCAAGGTAACTCTATCTTTCTTGTTGGCTCATAGTTCTTAAGATTTCTGCAGTGGAATCCTGTACACCGCCGGTAAAGGATATAACTGTGCTTTTGGAAAAACTTAACCGAGATGAGGACCTTTCTCGATTTATCTTATCCATACGAAAACGCTTTCAAGCCATGGTTTCCTAAATATATTTATCGCCTCTATATTTCTTTTGAAGATTTTCAATTTCTATTTCTTCTAAATTGTTTTATCACGGCTATGTGACACTCAACTCTTAAAATAAAGAAAATGGTTTGCTCTTTGCAAGATTTTGTAACAAGGGGTGTAGTCACTAAGGTAGCAAGGAATCAAAGTGAATGCATATAGCATACTGAAAATGGTCAAACAATACAACTTCAAAAGAACTCGGAGTTCTTTTAGTTTTTCTGGATTGACAAGGCTTCGGAAGACATACGTATTCACTCCCTTGGATGCTAACAATAATTTACTTTTGCAGTCTTAAAAAATGGTTGCTAATCTCTTTTGCTCTTGAAATGATAGCTTACATCTTGCTATACAATTCTTGTAAAGTTGTTGGCATTGCGATGAAATGGACTCTGTTTATTTCGAGTTGCGGTGAAAGAATAAGCTGTCGGAGAAAGGAAAGCTTTGACGTTTTGAAAACAGCTTTTCGCTTTAATTGGAAGAGCAACTTTTACAATAACCGTAATGGTATCGCCCGAGTACAACCTGCTGTTGGTATTCTTTCGTGGGTTGGAAACCACCTTGATAGAGTTGTTTGGCACAGTGACTTGACAACAACTCAAAGAAGAGGAAATTTTCTGACTTTATTCAAACTTCTATGTTCCACCTCAGATCCAAATAACAGAAAGGAGAAAACTGATTATTTGATTGACAAGACTTCCCACCCAAAGTTTTCGGAGAATAGCTTATCTACGAAGAGCCCAGAACGCGCTCAAAATGGAGTTGCAGAAAATGCACACGTGAACCCCTCAAGTGAAGAGTCGGTTTCGACTTCGAAAAAGAAACGACGTGAAAGGATACCTCATACAAGAGAAAGAAGGGATATGTTTTGGAGAGGCGTCACAACAGTGAACAAGGTGGAGGCACACGCTGGCCTAACAACTTTTGCGTTGGTTGTAAGAAGCTTAGAGGCCAAGCGTATTTTCTCTCCTCCGTGCTCACCTGCAAGACGAGGGTATCTACTTGCTGACGACTATAATTTACATATAGTTGCTTCTACGGCGTCTTTTGGAAAAAAAGCAGTTCCTCGAGTCAAGGCACGAAGGAGACTAAGAGAAGCTTGTCGTCGTATTTTTCCTTTTCACGCGAAAAGGCATAAAGAGTACACTATAACTGCACATCCGGTGGTTCTTTTTGCAAAATGGGAGGATATATTGGCTGATGTATATGAAGCACTGAAACGAACCAATTGTTATATAGAAGATATAGATAGTTGACATATGAAAGGTTTGCCATGCCCAGTCTTGTCACATGAGTATTCGTAAACAAGTATACGACAACAAATCTGTTGTAAATATATTTGATATATTTGATCAACTTTATTTGAAATCAACAGTAAAAGTGGATAAGCTTTTTATGTGTTTGCTTGAAAGAAGTAGGATAAGCCATTCCTGAAACTCGTTTACATTTGATTGTACAAGGAAAGTTTAAAATCAGAATAACAGCAACATAGTTTAGACATTGAAAGATATTTTAAAAGTCTCGGTAGACAACTCTACGGCGTTGCTTCAAATGGCTTTGAAAACAGATGATTTCTTTGAAAGTTCTGTATTTAAAGAAATACAATTACGTGACTAGGTCGACCCAATTTTGTTGTATTTTGGAGTAAAAAAATGGCTAATTGTTCTGGTCGATTCGCTTTCAAGATAACAGCGGACTCTTTATTTGTAAATTGAAACAAGCCTACTACCTTTTCGATGACATTATAATATGCGGAGACTCTGGATACGTTTTCAAAATTGAAGCGAAACCGTTAAAACTACAACTTGTAGTATAACACGATCTTCCTTCCGTTCCGATTATAAATTTACTCGAAGCAGTCGTATATTAAAGTGTTAAACTTTAACCACGAATATGTGTTATCCGGTGTTCGTTACAATCTTTGGTCAATTCACTTCATGGACGACCTTTCAAGCCGGAGTCGCTTAGTAGACTTGTGGATGCCATAACGCAGTTTTCGAATAGGACTCATGAGAAACATGGACAAAATGGAACAAAGAAGAGGTATAGCGAATTTTTTTCAGTAGCCGCTTCAGATTATCATTGCAACACAGTGTACTGTGATTCTGCAAGTAGGGAGACTTGTGTTGAAAAGTTACATCAACATTGCTGTGGTATTGTGAAGACTTGCTTACCAAGAATATTTTTCAAAATTTGAGCAAGAATACAGCAAGTTGTGTTTTATGTGCATAACAATGTGTTGATACGGGAAATGCTGTCATCAATGTGTGACTAGTGTGGAAGCTATCAGAATTGGCCTTTCCTCCATAGTGTACAAATGTTTAACGAAACTTGCCATAACATGAAAGATGAGCTTTCCAGATGCTGAAACGGTTGCGTTGTTCGCGCTTGCCTTCAGATTGCATTTCCAAGGTTTCAGATGGATCATGAAAGGAATGGAAACAGAACCCTCTATTTATAATGTTTATCCATTGAGAAAAATTTGAATCTCCCTGTATCAGACTTTTCAAAGATACAGGCATCAGTTTGGAAGTTCACATTTTGATAAGAGAAAAGAGACCAAGTCTATCTCTAAATTTCTGAAAAAAGTTGCTCAAAAGGATAGTTAAAATTAGCGGCCAATGACATTGCGTTATGATGTTTGGACTGAAGAAAACGTTCTAGAGTTCAGGGTCATATGAAAGGAAGATTGAAGAGTTTGCTACTTAACGCAAAAACTATTCTCGTGAAAAAAGATACAATAAAGAACACTTGCATGACTGGAGAGTTTCCTATTGGAATGAAACCATTGCAGACTAGGACAACGGATAGAATGAGGCTATTGGGGTTGAACCGTCTTCTGAGCCCTAACACTTGAACTCGTTGTATCCTAAAAATACTATAATAAGAGCCAATCATGTCGTGGAGTTTCAAAGACGCCCTTCAAAAAGAAGAAGCATGTTTTTGATTGGACTCGACGGAGCAGTAAATTCCAGAAAATCGTCAAAGTTTTATTGAAAAACGAATATGAGATGATGAAAAGAAAGAAGAAAGAGAATATTCTTCATAGGAGTGGAAAGGATATGAAATGGTTTGTTCTCTTTTGCAGTTTTCGATTGAAGTACAAATATAATGAATGATAAAACTGTTTGATCCAGCTTATTGTGTAAAAAAAGATACATTCACGTTGACAGGGCTAGCTAGCTTGATTTTTCAATATTTAATCATTTCATTCACCTTGAAAGGGATTAAATTTCTTTCGTTACTAGATAGACTGGATTATAGATCTATCCTCGTGGTTACCAATAGTGATAGGATACAAACGCATGATTGCAGTCATTTTTCTTGGACTGGTAGCCTAAGCTGAAAATATACTCGAAATTTTATGCTGCTTTTGAATGACAAGTAACGATTCTATTAGCTTCGAACTTTTATAGCCGTTGTCCAAAGGACAGTCGTTTGGAGAGTGGAAAAGAAGAATCGGTATGGAAATGTTTTGGCGCTCAAATCTTTTAGAACCACGTGGAAGGTTCGAATCATAATGCGTGGCCGTTTTTTATTAATCGAATTTTCGAGTCGCCGGCCGAATGAGTATCAAGAAATGGTTCACTGGTAAAGCAACCACAACCCAAAGCAACATGAATAAGCAAGAGAAGGTGAAGCAACTGAGTATTGTTCCAACAAAACACAATTCGTGTTGTTCGTCAACAACAAAAATCGAACGAGAGAGTTCTTCCGCGTCTCTACCCTACGAACCGACCTGTTTGCACGTCTCCTGTGTCGATGGAAACGATTCACAGTCGTCTGAACAAATAGTTAAGGAAAAATCCGTTCGGAAGTTTGGTTTGTTTGGTTTGTGGTGGAAAAGTAGTCGAAGTTCTAGTCTAGTAAAAACTACGGAAGGAACAACTCAACAACAGAGCGAACAGCAAGTTGAAAACAACCAGTTGTTGAAAGATCCTAATGTTTTAGCGTTTCTTGAAAGTGTTGATCGCCGTCTTAATGACAGTCGTCTTCCTTTGGATAAGAGCGATATGGTTCGGTTGGAAACTTTTCAAGCACAAGCAATGGCAGATGGTTGCAACGAACTTTTGGATATTATTGAATACTTCGAATGGGAGAATGATCGGTGCTTACTTATTTTGAGGAGTGCAGGTCCTTCCAAACCGTTCTCAGCGGTTGCTTGTTCGTCTTAAGGGGAATGATATGTGGAAAAATTTTGGGAAGCTTCAACACGAGTTTTGTATTCTTTCTTTTTATGAAAATTTGTAATAAATAGTGAACGTTGTATGTGTTGGTAATGATAAATATGAATAAAGCAGATTTTACCATTCTCATGGCCGGGAGTTGCTGTAACTTTGTGCAACCTGTTTGGTTTAGTACAAAGTGTTCTTCCCAGAAACGTATGACAAATCACGCTGCAAGACGCCAAGTTACTTATCCGAATGATGGATATTCTTTATTTCTTGGTTCAGAGCCTTTTTTAGTGTCAGTACGACGAAAAAAGTGCCCCTCAGTCTTCATGGCTTTATGGGGAATAGGAAGTTTTCTGAATAGGTTTCGATTCTTTTCGTGGAATAAGAATATATCGTCTTCGAAGAATGGTAGAAGAAAGAGAGACGAATTGAATCCTTACCGTTCTTTAGGAGTTTCTGAGGACGCTTCTTATGAAGAGGTAGAAGCTGCATACCAGAGACTGGTCAAGAAATATCAAGGCAACGAGAAACAATTAATCAAACTAGAAATGTACAAGGATAAGATATTTGAAGATCAGTTGCGTGCACGAATGGAAGGAAGAACCAGAGTAAAGGTGAAGGAAAGTCCGGCAGAAAGAAGATTATCACAAAAACGTTTTCAACCTCCCAAGTGGATACGAGACGCCATCAAAGTTCCTGATAAGAAATATATGCAACGTACTGCACTTGTGATGTCTATTTTTATTGTTGCAGGATTTATTACTCCCCGTCTTTCCACTACGTGTATGTCTATGTCAGCTATAGCCTCCATAGCTTTCTTATATAACAGAGGACTACCTGAACCTCCCAAAGATGAGTTTGGTAATCCAGGAGAAATAAGACCCACAGATTGGAAAGTGGCGTTACACACAGTTCTGCTTTGTCTTGCCTTTGGTTTTGCTGCTTTGGCAATTGCTCAAGTGTTTTTGTTACACGTACCATTGCCATCTTGGCTTTCACCAGATGGTGTTGTTAACTTGTTCGTTTGCGTGGGTTTCTGGCTTTGCTGTACTTTTTGCCAAACGCAAGATGACCAACAACTTCTCCGATGGAAGTAGTTTCTCAAGCTTTTCGTATAAAAGAGTTGACATGTTTTCATATTATGAAATTCATATTTTGGTATTGTTTTAATTCCAAATAGATTTTGCTTTATGGAATTGCTTCTATCTACACTTGTACTCAAATGATACTTGTTCATATTCCTCGCCATTCAGCTCCCATCGGACCACTTGCAAGATTATTGTTTCTTTGCTTCATTGCGCTTCTCGATGATGAATGATGACCTCTTCTTCTATTGAGTGTAATATTCACGAGGTGCAAAGCATGTCGTGTCTTAAAAAACAAGCAATTGCCTGAAGCTTATCGAAAATGGAGACGGCTCTTCCATTTTGCGTAATAAATGATGGCTTGGAATAAAATAGATATAATGAACAAAACAATTACTTGCAATGACTTCATTCGAGTGTCCGATAAACGGTGATGTTGAAATGATTGCTTAGTAAGCCGCAAAATCACCAAGCAAGTCTCGAAGTGAATGCAAAGGTACGAAAACTCTCATAGCTACTTTTGTAATTCAGTCATATAGCTGAGAACTCAAACAAAACCAATATCTTGACCTTTGCAAAAAGAGTTATCCAACCACAAATAGCTTTTATATTGCTTAAGTGAATCCATCCCGCTACGAATACTATTTAAAACACAAGTTGTACCAGAATATTATAACAAGCTATGAGGGGGCAAAGTCATTTCAACTGTAGAAGAAAAGTTGGAGGTTGCCAACGATAAGTGTCTCGGTGATTGGTAAAAGGAGTTGCCTCTGCTATTTGTGAATCGAGAAAACATTTCTAGCCTGCGAACGGACTATCCAAAGGTCATCAACTTCATATGATATCATTTTTTCAGAGTCGATCAACGAGCCAATAGACAAATAGTTGACCTTTACAAAAATCACAAGTTTTATTGGATTTTTGCAAAACACTGTTAGATCTTACTCTGTAATCGGGTGGCCTATATTTTTTGTGTATGAAGACAAACATAACTTTGTTGTCATGACACTATTTTCTCTCCGTCTATTACGACACCCAGTAACAAAAGACTTTTTTGCAGAAACAGTGGAAACTTCCCTTCCACAGTTTCGCAAAGAAAGTATGGTTGGCCTTGAAGTAACTTTTGACGTAGAAGGAATCAGAAAGCAAGAAAACCTGCTAATTTTCCCTTTAGGCATAGTTAGTGGTCTCTTTATTGGTTCGGTAAGAATATTTGTTGCTTTGGTTTTATGGGTTTCTGAATTCTCTTACGCAAGGTTGTTGGAGAGCCTCATAGTATCATCAAGGATTATGGACAAGGCCGTTTCATAAGTCCACCTTCTTGTAGAAGATTTGCGCTAGATTTGGAAAAACAAGAATTTCTGGAAGTAAGTGTTGAGTGGTGCAAAGTTGACTTGGACTGGAATCTTAGTCTATTCTCCGTTTAGGTCAGTTGGTATTTGGACAAACAACTTTTGTTGGTGAATTGGGTTCATGTAAGTGGTAATTGGCATTTGTTTTTGATTCTCTCACTTCTCCGACAAGTTTCCAACAAATTCTCACTGTCTCTCTTACTTTGTTATATATGAGGCACCTGTACCAGGGAAGCTGCCGCATAAACTCTATAAAAGTGTCGAAATGATATCTCAATTTGATCCAAAACTGGAGAACAACCATAGCTTCAGTTTGTGGTTTGAAGGTTGTTCTTTATCAAAGGAAAATCGTTCTTTACCTATATGTAATGTTCCTGAAGTGAAGTCATTTTTCCAGAAAATTATAGCTGCAAAGAGTGGTATAGTTCGAATCACAGAATATTTGGATAATGGAAACAGTGTAACAGTTGATCAACTGGCAAGATTCTTTTCGTATGTAAGGATTTTGCAAGATACTGAGTTGGCGAGTTACCCATTTTTACAAAAAACTCGAAATTATGCAATAAGTCAGTTGCCGTTTATAGAAACAGATAATGCTTCTGAAGGAATTCGACAACTGCTACATGGACAACAACAAATGAATAGCAATGAACAGTATTCGTGGATGCCCAGAGAAGTCACCAATCAGAGGACTTATAAAAGATTGAAGGGATCCAAAGAGGAGTCTACAGCTATGAAAGACCATCAAGTGGACTGTCAATTCTGTAAGCATAAAGGAAACACGAGTCGTAACGATGCTCATGTTCCTAGTTGGATAGATACCTGGAACTCCTTGTCTAGTGAAGAATCACTTAAATAGTCAGCGTTATTCATTATAATGAAAAACTCTCTGATTTGAAATAAACAAAATATTTATTGATGGACAACTGCTTTTTGGGTACAACTTTGTTGTTGGCTTTTAACAAATATTGCTTCTCGCCTCTATTCCAAATGTTATTCATTGGAGAGTTGTTCATATGCAAGTACATTATAGTTATACGAAGTTTTGTACATGTTCCTGATTCGACTGCAATCGTCGGAGAAAGGTCGTTTGACTCATTTGCTGCATATCAAAGCTACAAGAGAGTTGGAACGATTGAGTTCTTATTGAAATCAAGCGGTAAGAATGGACGTCATCTCAGTATGAAGGGATAGAGCTCATATTTTACAACTGTGCAAAAGCTGATGATCGTTCTCTGAGGAAATCCATATTTCGGTTTGTTGACCAAAAGTTTGGTAAGCGTTCTCCACAGTGTTGTCAATAGTTATTGGAATGTTATTCTTGTTCAGGAACTTGAATTGGCAACGTTAGAGAAGCTAGTTACTATAATCGTCACCTTGATGAAGAAACATTTCAATTGACACAATACTGTATTCTCATACTTTTACGAAATGACGAGGAAAAACTCGAGAAATTACATTAGTTGGATACTTGTAGACGTTTGATTTCAACTCCATTCATTCAACATAGCTTTCATGAAAATAGCAAACAGTTAAGAAGAGTATTCCATCGATATGTTGGTCGCCCTGCTTTGTGACTTGTAAATGGCAACTATCGCGTTTCTTCGTTTTGTGATTATTCTTTGGCTTTAGAAATAACTCCGAGTATTCAACATCGTTTCCAAAGTCAGAAGGTATTCACCCCTCTATTAAGCTGCTAACTCTTCAAACGGTATTTTAAGTCATAAGTGTCTGAGATCTTCGTACTCTCCACGTTTGAAGCCTTTTCCATTGTTGTCCATATGCAAGTTGTAGAACGCCTAAAGAATCCTTGTTGGTTCTGCAGGAAACTAACCATTAGGGGTATCTAAGTTTGAAATAGGATTCAATCTTCTTTTTCTGCTTGATAAACAACGATATTTAGTGCAACAACCCATTCCAGGTACAGTCTCTAAACAAAATGATCGTAGAATGTTGATAACTTTGATTTCAAGTAACAACCGAATGCCTATTTATGAGGAGACAATGATCACCTGATTTGGACTTCTATTTTCTTCTTTTTTGTTTCATCGAATAGAAACTCAATCATGCTTCGCAACGTTACAAATATATTTGTGATATTACTCCTAATACTCTTCATCACTTGTTGGAAGCTTGTACGAGATCAAAAAGAATTCACAAACGTCTTATTTTTTTACTCATAGTGCTTCGTCGAGTATGTGAAGATACCAGCGACACCAATAGAACCTTTTTATATCTTAATGAGAATCCATGATGCGGTTTGATCACTTCATTGTTGGAACAAAATGCAGACATTGCACTCCACAGAATGGTCTCTCACTAACAATTGCCTGTGTTTGTTGAAATTGGCACAAATATTTGCAGATGCAGAACGAGAGGAATGTATAATCACAGATGGAAAGCAATGGAATCAAGCGAAGAATCCTTCTAAAGCAAACAAACGTCTTCAATGGGTTATCAAAGAGCTGAAGAACCAAAAAGTACTTCAAGTTGCCGTTAAGTTGGAAACCATTGGTAAGTAACATCCATACAGACGTCAATTTGCAATTGGTGGATAAGAACAAAAGACAGATACTTAAAGTTGTTGAACCAACGACGACAACATGGTAACTAACAAGAGAAAGTTCCATCTCCAAATGTGGCACTGATTATCATAGAATAGGGATGAGTTTACATTTTTTGACAAAAAATGATGAAACACTTGCGGAATGTTCTGCGTCATGTCCGATGAGTAGAAATGGATAGACAAACTATGTCGAACAGAATCCTCATTGGATAGTGGAGAGGCTTTTTCCTTTTGGTCTGGTTTAGAAGAATACATTTCAATCATACTTTACGAATGACAAGTATCTTTTTTAATTGACGAGACGTTGAAATACTGTCACTACTCAAGGGCTGAAGTTGCGTTGATTCTCGATTGGACTAAATACTAACAGTTGCTCTTGTTGGAAGTGCCAATAATCTTGCTGACTTGCTCTACTTTTCAACTGGAAGCCAATGAACAGAACCATAATTGAAGCTAAACTTTATTCCTTATTACAATGCAACTATCCCGAGCGACTTTCAATGTCGATACGGAAATGAAGAATAGACGTATATTTACTACTTGGCACACTTATGTTACTGAGGTACTGGATAATACCAATCGTCTGTTGCTATATCCTTCGAATATCAAAATTCTAACGAGTACTTTATGGAAAGCTATGGGAATTTATGTCATTTCCGGTTGGTGGCTGTATGAAATTCAGTGTAGATTCCTTGTTGTTATGTTCCACAAAGATAAAGTATCTCTCCAGCAATTCAAAGCCAATAGGAAGAACCTTATTTTCCAACTGCTTTTATAATAAAACAACATTTCGGTACGTGGAAGATAGGTTCACTTGGTTGTTTTTGTTTCCAACGAGGCTTGCCACTCAACACGTAAGACTTTCAAAGTACCATCACCAAAGCTACCCAACCAACAACAAGCCAAGCTTATGTAGGGTATCTGTGTTCACTTCACTGAAAAACAAAAAAGCCTGAGAAGCTGATGATGCGCAAGTCAACTTCGTATCCTATACAAAGTGTGCTCTCAGCTCTATTGGCAGCATACTTTCAAACTTAAACCAGGCCTTCGAGTACCCTCCTTATAAAGAATGCACCCAACAGTCCTTCTGAGTGCACTTGAAACCAAGTGAAACTTCATTTTCAAATGTCCCAACTCTAAGCCTGGACAGCTGATGTTTTGACGAGTCACTTCAAGTGTATGTCAAATTGCAAATTTTCTCAAGAAACTCGAGGCAAAAATAACTCGGATATTTCTGTGAACATTGTTTACAAAATGCTTCATGCGAAAGCAAAGTGAAAAACCATTTCACAAGTTTGTCACTATTTTCTGGGATGATACTCAACTTCTTCCCGAAGAAACAGATTATCATTAGATAGTACTTTTGAGAACTACTTGTTCATGAGATAAAAAATAGTAGGTACTGTTCAATCGACCACATTTTGTATGAAATTTTAATATTTTGAATTGTGTATTAAGCTGCTTCAAAAAAGAGTCGAATACTTGAAGACAAAAGGAGAAAGTTTAAAAAGTATTCCGTCAGCTCGAAACCACAACAGTGATCTTGTCGTTAGTACTCGCATGAAAACTTTAGTCGAATAGACCGAAGCCCAAATCTTCGTCGCTCTCTTCTGCTGCTTCCTCTTTTTCTGCTGCCTTGGCGTCTTCTTTACTTTCTCTTCCGACTGTTGCTGGAGCTGCTCCGACTGTTGCCGCAATTGCTGCTGTCGCACCGGATGGCACACTTGTCATTTTCTGTAAGCCTTGTTCAATTAACTCTTCCAAATCTTTTCCATTCAAAGCTTCCACAACTTGCATAACACGATCTTCTTCCACTTCGATACTCACAGAAGTCAATATTTTCTTGAGATCATCTGCAGTAGGTTTGCCACGTTTGCTTCCGAGCTGTGCTAAGAAATAGGCTGCTAAGTACTTCATCTTTAGACAACTCGACGTGGAGCAATCAAATGAAGACAATGAGCGTCGACGCCAATAGATATGAAATGTGAATGTTAAGAATGGTCAAGTACTCAACGCTCGTTTTGAATGTGTTCAGGTCTTATAGATATCTTTGAAGATACTTCATTATTTCATCTCTTCTTGTGAGCAGGTATATAAAGTATTGGTTCTATTGGAAAAGATTCCATTTTCATACTTAGTCCCTTGTTTGGGCAAAAGGATTGAGTACAAGTTTTCTACTTGTTGTGTAGCGGTTTATTTCATCTTCTTGTAAAGTGTATACTCCAACTTGTTTATGTCTTTACATTTAGCAGTCTCTTTACGGCTGCAATAACTAACAAGTGACGGTTTTACCACTTACTGTACAAAACCAAAGAGCTATTGCAAAAGGTATGCACCAGTTCTGCTCCCTTAAATATGTTCCAAGCTTCTTATAGACTACTTGCTTCCAACCTGCGAAACAAAAGTATTCGTTTTGGAAGAACCCGAAACAAGCTTATTCGTTTGTTATCTTCCTTCGGAGCCATTTGGAAGCTAAACAATGGAGTCCAGCAGTCCAAGGAAAGCAGAAAGAAGAATTGCCCCAAATGTCTTTTTTATGGATACTTTGACGGAAAGGCAAAAAGTATTTTATGATCGAATCGAAGCAGGAAAAATTTTGGCGCAGTGGCTGCAACAAGACTGGAAAGTGGCATCGTTGCCTACCCGCGATGGTGTCCATTTGGATGCCGTGGTATTTGGTATTCCCTCAGGTGGAATTCCTGTGGCAGCAACCATAGCAAAACAACTCAAGTTGCCACTACAAGTTGCTGTAGTGAGCAAAATATTATTGCCGTGGAATACGGAAGTTGGTTGTGGCGCTGTCAGTTTTCGACAAACGGTCAGGTGGAATGAACCTTTTCTTCACTCCGTTGGTTTATCTAAAGAACGGTTACAGAAGCAACTGGAAGAAGCTATAACCAAAGTGAGTCGAAGAACAAAAGCATTTGGAGATCCACCTACGATACTTGTCGGAGAGGAAAACAAAGTGGTCATATTGGTAGATGATGGTTTGGCTTCAGGATGGACGATGACTTTAGCCATAGAAGAATTTCGCAAAATGGGAGCTAAGAATATTGTGGTAGTTGTACCAACGAGTTCCTATGATGTTATTTTGAAAATAGCTGAAGTAGCTGATGCCGTTTATTGTGCAAACATTCGACATGGAAGTAGTTTTGCAGTGGCTGCAGCTTATGAAAACTGGTATGACGAAAAAGAAGAGGAGATGGTGCAACTCATTCGTTCATGGAACAATAAGTAGTCATATTGCATTTCTCATTCCAGAATAATATGGAAAGAGTGACTTGGGTATTATTAGTTGGGTTCTGAAGCTAGTGGCCTACTAGTCATGGTAGCTTTTTTCAAGTTTCTGTGATACTCAGCTTAAGGAAAACTAATCGTATTCTTCTCTCCCTAGTCAATGTTGTAATTACCTGGCTCGAATAAAAGTCACTATAAACAAATCCAAAAAGAATAAAGTAAGTATCTTTGTTGAGAACGAAAGGAAAGAAAAACCCGTACGAGCAATAGCAGAAAAAGTCTTGGAGCTGTTCCATCCAACGAACGTTCACTGGAGTATCAAACAGAACAAGTGTTGCAGTCTTTAAAGAGAAGCGAAGAGAGGCAAAGGATTTCAGCACATCGTTCAAATAGTTGCCGGAACTGTTCGTGCTTTTACAGCTTCTTGAGGTCGTTTGCAAGTCCCTGTTGATATTCAACGGAAGATATGTAACTATATGGAAGTCTTGTGTGAAGTTTCCTTCAGGATTGGTGTTGCAGTTGCTTTGAAAGTCTTTTATGTTGAAGAATTGATAAAGGAGGATATTAAAGTGGTATTACAGCGGAAGCAAAGGACAGGGAGGAAAGATTGCTAGGACTAGTGCTTCTGCATTGATTGAGTGGTTGGAGAATGCTGAATCTTCGGTTTGATTGCAGTATTAGAAAATATTGAGTATTTTTTGATTGTGCAATGAACAGTCGTTATGAGTACTTGTAGCACTTCCGTTCCATCACTTTGTTGAACAGTGTCGACTGATTTGATGAAACAGAGATGATTTTGGAAGAAGCAACTTTAGTTTTCTACGACTTTTTTTCCATTTTATGGCATATGTTAGTAAAGCCCCAAAGAAAAGAACTTTTCCTAATATGGAAAATTCGAAGATAGCTCCATCGTGGAATGGCTATCAAATTAAAAACTTTATTGAAAAAGTTATTTAAAGAATAGTTGGAGCCAGTAACAGTTGGTGGTGCAACTGACTCCATCCTTTTTCTGGGCATAAATAACTTCAGGACACAAGAAACCAAAGCTTTGAAGACCATTTTTGAAATATGATCGTCCTACCAGATGATATGATGATTGGAAGTGCTGTTGGACTCTACAAGGGCAAAGAATTCCATTAAATAAAAACGTAACCTTAAATGATGGATCACTAATTGGGTGAGATTTCTATTACATATATAAACCCGTGAAACACAATTTCTCATCTCATTCCAATGAAATACAAAGTTACGCCGTAAACTGATAAATAACAACTGGCTGAAGATCACTGATTGTCTCAAACCCTTCGTTTTTCCAATTTCCCGTTTTGCTATCGACAAAATACGGAGTGATTCGAATTCCCACTTGGGCAGTTTCATGTTCTGTATAATACATAATCGTCAAAACGTTTTCTTCGTCGCTTAATAACAACCCGCATGGAATATAAAAAACAGTCTGTGGACCTACTTTGGCTACATAACGAGCAATTTGTAGCTGATTAATCCAAGCAAAACAATGCGCATTGCCACTTATACATAATGCAAGTGGCATATGCAAACGTCCATCAAAACTTTCTAATATTTCTGGTAATCGAAACTTGGCTCTCCACCAACCCATTCCTGCACTACTATAAACGGGAAACAGGAAACTAGAATTGTCCAATTTTAAAACGACGTTGGATAAATGACTCGATGACTGAAATGTTTCACTCGATACAAGTGTTGTCATTTCCTGATAATACATGCGAGTATTCTCATCTCCCCTTTGTATATCTTCTCTGCTGTAACGAAAAGGATTGTTTCCAACAATCTGTCCAATCAACTTGTCTTCCAAAGGTATCCCAACGGTATTGAATGGATCTTCCAGTTCTGAAACATTCCTTCCACTTATGTACCAAGCCACCTGTTCCACAGGAATTCCGTGAAAACTTGCCGATAAAAGACCACGAGGATTCCTCACATCATTCACTACAAATGGTTGTCTCCCTTGACCAAAGTTATGTATCAATACTATCACTTGTTGTTGTACATTTTCGAAGACACCGTTATCATTTTTCTTTAAATAGGGAGTCAAGTCGTAATTCATATTGCCAGAATACGAAACGTCCCAAAAATTGACTGCACCTGGACCAACAATATGATGACTATAAGTAAGGTGAGAACCTACACACTTTCCATTACACCAAACCACAGCCAAATGACGACAATTGAGTTTCAAAGTCAACTCATTCTGTAACCATAATCGACGTCCTATATGAAAATTGCATCGGTACAAGCAATGTCCATGAGTAAATAAATGATCGAGTGGATTTCTTTCCGTAGCATAGTTGATTGGTTTCCAAGGAATCATATTCCAGTCTAGATAAGCAGACTGCCATGGACTAGTCCATCTAATGAAAGACGAAGAAGAAGTCGATAAGGAAGACAAAAGGCGCATCTTATCTGTTAAGACACATACAAAACAATAAGGAATATGTTGTTCCACTACACAAGGCATGGGTTGAAACATGACTGGGCATTCACCTTGACGTAGAAAATATATATTTGTATCAGAACAAGTACATGAAATCTGCAATTGACCTTGACTGTCAAAATATAAACGATATGCACCCCAAGCTATTGCTTCAGGATTTCTACTCGTCTCTTCTTGACTTGACCAAATGTCTCTTTCTTGTTCCATCCAGTTACAAGTCACTGTGGATGCATCCGCAGAATTCAGACAAACGAGTCTTATTTGATCTCGAGTCGTTGTTGTTCCATGCTCATTCTCCCGACTTGAAAGTAATATAAAACAAGGTTTCCATACGGATAAGTGATAAACTTGCCCTATTGTTTCTTCTCTACGTACAAGACTCGCACAGTCTTGTCTCAAATGATCGTCATTGATAAAGGTTCCATTTCTAAAAGCCCCAAATGACAATTCTTCAGCAGGAATATTTGTCAAATCTGATGTCTCATCGTCCTCCCTATTTGGATCACAAGTGCCAGAATATTGTCCATCTATACTGCACCATTTTAATATCAACGGCACTCGAGAACGAAATGCAATTCTTCCCACTTCTGGATCCTTCAAAGATAATACCCACAACTCTGTATCCAAATGTTTCATTCGAACAACTATTTGAATACCCGAGATATGAAGGACAACTTTGTCACTCAATGGAATATCACAAGGCACCAACATGACTTGACGAGGTTCGAGACTACAAGTTACTGCTACTCCTTGCAATGCCAAAGTAAACTTTGACACCGACGAAAAATTCCTTAAGAACGCTATTCGAGGATAACAAACTTCATCTTCATGATTGCTCACACTCTTTCTAACCCAACGAGTACAAATAACAACATTGGATAACGAACACTGTACACCATATTCATCAGAACGAGATAACCTTTCCGTTTCTATCAAACCAAAATTGGCAAAAGTTCGGAAAAAAAGATTCACTGCAGCTACTTTCCTTGCTTTGTTAGTAATAAAACCATATTCACGAATACTTGCTGCATAATCATAAGAAGTATAGACTTCGGTATCTCCCAAACAACCATAATTTGTTCCACCATAAAACATATAAATGTTGATCATCGTAATGCCTTGTGCAAGTAAGGAAACCAAAACATTCGAAGTATGATCTTCACCAAAAAATGTAAACATATCATCATAAGTTCTTCTTCTACCCCACTGATTGTACCAACCGCCTTGCGCCTCACAAACTATGACAGGTCCTGATGTTGCAGCTCCACCAAATCCGCTGGTAGTCCTTTCGAGTTTATCAAAAGCACGAGCAAAGCGATGCTTCTTCCAACTCGCATTTCGAAAAGGAACAAAAGTTGCTTCGTGACTCAAACCATTGCCATTGGACATTCTTACGATGGATAAAATGTCTTTTATATCCAATTCAAACAAGGAGCCTTCTCTTTGGTCTCCGTTATCAGGTGGCCATGTAACATACAAATCCATTCCATATAAATCTACACGATAGGAACGGCGTGATGAAGAAATTAACCCTAAACTCCACCAAAGGCGATTCCGCTTTCCGCGAGTCCAAGAACCATCAGGCATAGCATCGTTATGAATGATGGGTGAATACACGCCCATCTCTCTTGCCAATTCTGCTAAACTACGAAGTTCTTTATCCAAACCAATACGAAAGAACGCCAACCATTGCATCAATTCATTTTCTATCTATTCATAATATAAAGCAGTATAAAATATGCCTTGAAAATCTGTTTGACATACTTACCTGCAAAGCAATCACACAACCTCGTGAATGAGTAGCACGCTCATGAGAAACAAGAATAGGTAGAAACTGAGCATACCATTCCTTACAATACTCAAAAAATTGTTGATCCCATCTTTTGATAAATTCCCTGGCAACGTGTCGTATTCTAATTTCCCTTTTAGCGACAAGCCAAGTAGGAAAACCACCACACTGTGTTTCTGCACAAATGTAAGGTCCAGGCGCTGCAATAACAAAAAGATGCAATTCTTCACACAACTGCAAAAGATATTCGATATCTCTATTGCCTTGAAAATCGTAAACACCTTGACGAGGAGAGTGAAAGCCCCAATGAAAGTATATTCGAACACAATTAAAACCCAAAGAACGATATGACTCCAAAATACGTTTCCAACGATTCCTATCTGGAATTCTCCAATAATGAAACTCTGCAGAGAGTATCGGAATAGGTTTTCCTTCAATAAGCAGACAACGACGCGTCCAAGTTAAGTGAGAAGCATAAGTTTCCTTTCTAAAAGCAGACGGCTCATGATTGGTGGAAGTTCTTTCTTTGCTGCAAAAAAATGGACCAAAAGATTGTGACTGTGTAAAGGAAGAAGAGTTGTCAGTCGTCTTTGAGTTCCAAGTGTGTTTGACCATTTCAAAAGTTCACAAAAATGCAAAACTCCATTTCATCGAGGAAAAAGGAGCGACTTGTAACATCCAATGGATATTCAAGTACTTATTTGCATAACAACAGTTGTTAAGCTATTTCAATAATTCAGTGTGATGGTAAAATCTTCATAAACTGAAATGAGATATATTTCAACTATCCTCTTCTGTGCTACTAGAACAGTCAATGAACGTCACAAGTTACGGAATGCATTAGGATAAAAGTTATCCAATACTTTTAGTTGAATACTAAGGAAAATACATCAGTCTTTCCCTCAACATTGTGATAGATACGAAACAATATCGAAACTTGAAAGTCAGCCAACTAGGTACTTTATCATACAATAACAAACATCATTCTACTTGAAGTGAAGCTAACTTTTTCAATGGCTGCCAACAATCTATATAATTTACATCTAAATGCTTTGGATCTAAAGCCCAGTCTGTCAACTTGAGCATGCGACTGGTTTCAAACATAAATGCCAGACTTTCTTCGCCTACACGAGAAGGACTCAATTCCACATTGCTTGCCATTTCAAACGTCACTGCATCCGGTCCATGTGCTGACATCATACTGTGCAATGATGCACTTCCTGGAACAAATCCTTCTGCCTTGGCATCATAAATTCCACGGATCAAACCCTAAAAAATACAAAAGGTTTCCAACTAGTTGCAAAAATGAAAATCTATTACTTACCATATATTCCGTCATACAATTACGATGAAAATACGGCGGTCGAAATGTATGCTCTTGTGTCATCCAACGAGGAGGAAATATGACAAAATCCACAACTGCCAGTCCAGGTACACTGCTTTTGCAAGTCAAAACAGTAAAAATGGAAGGATCCATATGATCATATAGCACGCTGTTGACAGGACAAAAAAGACTCAAATCATATATAAATGGTGCATAATTGCCATGCCAACCCACAACATCAAAAGGAGAATGATCCAATGAAAAGCGGAACAATTTACCTCCGTACTTTTGAATAACTGCAAAAGGCACTTCTTTCTCTTCATAATATGCAACAGGATAAAGAAAGTCTCTCGGTGCGGCCAAGCCATTTGAACCAATCAGTCCAAGGTCAGGTAACTCAAAATGACCAGTATAAACCTGTACAACAAATGTGAGAAAATAGAAGCAAATGATCAATAACGTACCTCACAAATATATCCACGAGCTTTACCATCCAAAAGTTCCACTCGAAACTTCACTCCACGTGGTATGACAGCTATGTGTCCAGGACGTAACGGTAAAAGGCCAAGTTCGGTTTGAATTCGCAGGCCTCCTTCTTGTGGAACAATCAGCCAATCACCATCAGAGTTGAAAAAACACTTGTTTTCCATGCTGCAATTAGCAATATATAAATGTATTGCCACACCTGACGAACAACAACGAGATCAGTTTGAAGCTTTATAAATACAACTTGTCTTACCATCTCTACTAGTCGGTTCACCTTGAGTACCAACAGTAAATAGACCCTGAATAAAATCGGTGGATCTCACCAACATGGAGTAGTCTAAAGGTTTCCAACGTAGCCTTTCCGGTGTCAGTTTGGTTCCCTCTGTAAGAAAAGGAGCTTCTTCAGGTGCTGCCACAACCTTTCCGTGCTTCACACTTGGCAGGATCCGATACAGCCAAGTTCGCAAGTTCTTTTCTGTCAACACAGCAAGAAGTGAGAAGTGACTACAAGAACTGCTTAAATGCCCTACCTCGAGGCATAGTAAAAGCACTTCCAGAGAGTTGTTCTGCATACAACCCAAAAGGACATTTCTGGGGATTATTTTGACCTTTTGGTATGGCTCCAACAACTGCTTCTGTTTCAAAGTAGTTTCCATAACCGGAAAGAAGTGGTATAGTTGAGGTTGGTTTGTCCATTTTAGTAAACGCTGCCGACGAATAACAAAAACTCTATCTCAAAAATGTAAAGCAATGATTGGCTATTTCCTCAAGACTGTCCCTTAGACAATTGTGACCAGCCCTTTCCCCAAAGCCTTAAGCTGCCATCGGCACAACCAACTAAGAGACAAGTATCTGTCAAACAACTTGTCAAAATACCACGGTGAGCTAAGGAAGAAGTTCTCCAAGGATTCCATTCGGTTAAGGAGAGAGACGATTTACGTTGTACTATTCGAATCGTGTCCAAACATTTCATCGTTCTTTTCACACAAAGTAAAGGTATATAAATGACGGTATGTTTGACGTACCTGCTATCCCACAGTTTTCCTTCTCCACAACTACAGCCACTAAAAATGGCCCTTCCTCTGTTTGTTTCAATGCCAAGAGTTTGAATTTCTCCACGATGAACAGAAGCCAACTCTGCAACACAATGACGCATTCGAATATCCACTATAGAGATTGAGCCGTCCATGCCGCCGGTAACTACTTTAGTTCGATCTTCCAATATTAAAATACAACGACCTGTTCAACTTGTAAAGTTTTAGAGCCAACAAAATGAGAAAAGCTTACTTTCTTTTCCGTGATTGACCTTGCAAGTCCACTCAGGCCGTATATCGTAATGAGGAGATCGAATATCATATATTCTTAAGGAACTACCAGAAGCAATAGGTCCTTGTGGAGAGCCAACTACTCCAATCAAATTTCTATCATCTAGAAAAATGGCTTGTGAGGCTCGGCGCTTTCCAAATGCTTCTATGACTACAAGTCATGTGTTAGCATTTCGAAACAAAAGAATCTTTGTCTGCTAAGGAACTGTACCACAGACAAAGAGTATTCAACAAGGATATTCTTACTTAATGGAGAAGCAACAGTACTTCTACCTACTGCTAGAAAAGGTTCATCCCAAATAACGAGTTGACCAGTTGCATGACATGCAACAAGACGTTCACCAAAGGATGAGAATGCTAAAGATGAAACTCGACCCACATTGGGAACCTTCCATTGTCCTAAACAAGATGACTGGCCAAAGTTCCATAATTTAATGGTGCCTTCCATATGTCCTGAAGCATATTTTTGGCGAACTGGATCTGCAGTTACACATGCCACTTGGCCTGCGTACTTCCAAATTCTTTCAGAGGTTTCAATTTTCGTATCATCTCTATCATTCCCACCAGGAAAAGTGGAAACACTAGAAGAACGATGAAGAGATGGTTTGGAAGAGATTTGTTGCAGTTTGGAATAGGGAACAGAGATATCCATCAACCCTCCCAATGTTGCGACAGCTATCCAACAAGGGTCATCACTAGATAAACATAAAGACCGAACTGCCTCATCCTTGTCTCCTTTCCACAAACAGAAAGAATTATATTGACTCAATATATGTGGATAAGACTCTCTGTCCCAATTTTCTTGCTTTAAGAGTCCATAAACTCGATTAGAGATAGTTGCCTAGAAGAGGATATATTACTACTTTATATCATTAAATGCATATAACAGTGCCTACCTTCTCCAGACTTCCTTGTCTGATACCTTCTAAAACCAACCATCCTTCTTCTAACAGTCTTCTACATGAAGCATCTCTCTGATACAAAAAAGACCACAATTGATATAAACTATCCCGCCTGATGGATGAAGAATGGTTGTATGTAGTAAGTGGATATCTTTTTTGAGCCCAATCCTTGTAAAAGCCTTCTACTATTGATTGTGCCTTGAATTCTACATCTACAAGTTCGTTTTCATCATTTTGGTTCTTATTGTGTATCAACAACAAACGCCATTGTGTAAATATATAAATCGATATCGTTTGCTTTAGTAAATAAAGAATTGCTTGTCGCTTGACATCGTTCTCCATACATGCCTTGAAAGAAGAGAAACTTGGCATCCAACTGGCTTCTTCACTTGTCCAAACAGATTGACTCCCATCCGAGTTTGGTCTCAAAGTATGGCTACTCACCACTCTTCTCAAATCTCCAATCATCACCCCAGCTTCTACTTTCGATTGCTTTGCTTCACTCGGAAACCTTAAACTTGGGCAGTTGAACAACAATTTCAACAATGCTTCCACATGAAATATTTGTTCTTCCATTACAGATAAAATATCCATCATCCAACGATAATAATTATAAACAGCTTGAGTTGCTTTCCACAAGTTGAAATCAAACGAAAAATAGTTCATTGGCTTCAACGACTCCATCGTATTTGAAATAGCAACAAACGAGGAAGAATTTGGTAAAAATCTTCCTGATGCTAAATCTTCGATGCACAGTTTCACAAGTTTTCTCAATATGCCATTCCAGGACGATAACCATTTGCACCACCAATCTCGTTTCCATTCATTGTCCAAACAGGCTTCCAAACCAATCCATTCTCTTTCACACCACAAAAAGGATAACAATCGAAGCACTTTTGGTGTCTTCTCTATATTTTTCCATTGTCTAATCTCATTGCATATCCAAACAAACGGAAACAACGAAGGTTGATGAAAACGCAAGGGCAATTTTTTCCACAAGTCATAGCAAACACTTTTGTATTCCTTCAATTCCTCTGAAGTTAATTCTGCTAAACAAGAAACAAAGTGATACCATAACAACTCTAAGCGTTCTTCATCATCAAGAAGGGTTTCCAACGAAATTTCTGTCATTTCAGTGACAGAATAAAAACAACCTAAGCTAAATATAGGATCACATGAGAACCATTGTTTACCATATTCTTTCAACAAACATGGATAAGTGAGTGGTTGTTTGCTTTGTAATTTACGTGTATTGCTCTTTTGGAAATATACGTAGCCAATTTGTTGAAGCATCCAAAATGTCATCCATGAAGAGGGGCTCAAATCAATCCTTGCCATATTTTGAAGGAAATCGGAAACTTTTGCAGTAGAATGCAACAATAAAGGAGTTTGTAAAATAGTATTATATTCATGTCTTTCAATCTTCCACAGATCCAAAGTTCTACTTTGAAAAGCAATCCATATCTCCAAAAGTATCATTTCTTCCTTTTCCAAGACATCGTTGCTGTTGAGTAACTCCAATATTTGACACCTTTGATTATTGTCTTCCCAATCAAACAACAGTCTACTAGCAACTAGAAATAATGATATATCACGTAGTCTGAATAATAGCAATTTGAGTCCTTCAAGTTTCTCACCAGCGAGAATGAACAAAGCACTCGATAGCTCAATTTGATGTCTGGCAAGTGTTACATATGCATTCTTCTTGGCCTTTATTTGCATCTCGGAATTGTCAAAGTCGCCAGAAAAAAATTCCCAAAGACGTTTCATTCCTTTCACTTTGAACAACATAGCTAAAGATTTCGTTCTACCTAGTAGGACATACCTAGAAACCTTTTATAAACAAAAATCCCACACAATCCAAACTACATACCATAAACATGTATCCATAGGATTCTGCTGATGTTGAAAAGATGCTCTAGCACAAGTATCGACAATTTGAGTCAGGTCCTCTCGTCTACTAACCCAATAACCAACTCCATAATAACGATAGAAATACCACAAAGAATCAAAACTTTGTTTATCTCCTCTTGTAGTATTATCACAACAACTTGTCCATTCTTCTGATTGAAACAATATTTCGAATAACAGCTTGTCACAATCAGAAACACAAGCCAATAAAACAATAGATAAAGGAAGTATCGAACATTCGGGAGCTTTCTCATACCAAGCCTTTGAAATCATCAAAAATTTTAGAGCCATTGAATCCAAAGGCAACTCTCTCTTCCAAAGAAGCCAATAACAAGATAACCAATGTTTCCATTTCATTTTCCATTGAAGATTCAGCAAATTATCATCGTTCTCATCTTTTACTAAATACGATAGAGCTTCCTGAAAGTATGCTTTGGCAGATGTTATATCTGAGAATCCATTATATCCGTATTCGACCGATGTTGTAGCGAAATGATTTGACAAAGTAGGTTGGAAATAATAACAAAGCAACCTAGTCCAGTAGAACAATTTAGAAAGCTTTTGAACTCGATTACTTTGATCACTTTTGTAGATAGTAGTGGAAAAAATGTTGGCCATAGAAAATATCACGGAATGTAGATGAAACAACAAACAATCCCATCGATGAAATAAACAAAAACAAAATAAGCTCGAGTCAGGATTCAACCAATCCATCGACTCTTTAGGATGTTCTTCAATATGCATGAATATTTGATGATTACAATACTCCAACCAGCAATCTTGTTCTCCTGTTGTCTTCATAGAAAGATCATGGATTCCTCTATCTTTCAATTTCTCTTTCCCTTTATATAAAGAGACTTCAGAATTAGCATAACAGTAGCTAATGAAACGACATGTATTTGTCAGCCATAGTTCCCAACATAAATACCAGCAAGCGTCCTTTGTATCTCTTATCCATCGAAAACGTCTCAATTCTATTTCTTTGTCATCAACTATATCATCTGAAGTATAAAATGGAGTCCATTTTCCACAAGGATAGTCACCTAACCTTATCCATGTTCGATGTCTGTTATTGCTATAAAGAACGGCCAAAAGGTTGCCCAAACTGTTCAACGTCATATTCTTAATGCAACTGCCATCTTCAGGTTCCAAGGAAAAGCTCCACATCATTATCCAATCATCGATATCATTCAACATGATTTTCTTTCTAAATATCTTCAACTCATACTTCTTCACAAGATATAGATAAAAGTAACCATCTCCTTCTGTTCCTAAAGCACAAGCGCATTCGTTTTCGAACAAATCCCATTCAAACATGTTTGAAACAGTTTCTTGCACAGAGATTTTCAATCTATATACACAATTGGTCACAAATATCCATACTTGTAATACCTCTCTTCCATTCTCATGACACCAATAACTGTGTAAAATAACGAGATTCGTGTTCCATAATATATTATAAAAATCCTTATGAATAGTTACAACAGAGCATTTTCTCTGATGAGACAACCCAAATAAACACATTCGAGGAGGACATGTATCAACAGCTACTAACAAATGTTTACCAGCCATGGGTTCCTTTAAAGTACGACCCAACTGAAATGGAGATACTAAAAAACATGTCCTATAGCTAAATAATCGTGCGACAGGCACAATCATACAAAGGTTATCATCTGCTGCATTCCATACCCAATGTTCATAAGGAGAATAGCTCGTTGATAAGATCCAAACCTTTGGGAAAACATCCTTTTGGAATGAAGGAACTTGTCTTTTCATTCCAGAGCTTTGGATGCATTCAATATTTCCAATATGTCCAAAACTTATGCCAAGAGGAGCTTGGCTTTGAATCATATCGGCAGAGTCCGATATTTGAATACAGTTGTATTGCAAACCAAAAGTATAATATCGAGATCGATGACAACTAACAGAATCAATAACAGAAGGCGGTGACGAAGGATATCTTAAACGAAGTGCTCGTTCATAGACAAGTTCCGGTTCTATTGGCAAATTCGTTTGGTAGACATTCAAAGCCATTGTCTTGGTTTCCAGTGGAACAAGAAGCCCTTTGTGCTCCAATATGCTATCATCTCTCAATGCTTCTAATCTTGCAAACCCAACAAATGGAAGATCATCTAAGCCTCTAACTCTCCATAAATGTGAACAACTACCCACTGTTCGAATAATGAAATGTATTGTTCTCGATAGCTTAAAACCTAACCAATCTCTCACAATAACGGACCACAGGGGATCCATAACAGCCTCTTCAGCTTGACAGTAATAATCCTTCCAGAGTAAGAAGCCAGCAGTAGAAATATTTCTCTTGCCTGCTACATGAGGTGCTCGTAGAACTTGTTTCATCCAGTGAAGACCACCGGTTCTTCTACTGTGTGCAATTTTTGACCAAATACGAAATGTTCCATCTCCATCTACAGTAAGAAGAGCATTTCGACCCATTCCAAATGACTTCCACTCTAAATGTTGGATGCCACTATCGCCTACTTCCAATTCGGATGGACCCAAGGTTTCACAGGACTCAGACATGACATGTAAAAGATTGGTAATCGAGGGTGAAAACCCACTTGTGGAATGACGTCGACCTCTCCAATTACGAGGAGACTTGGGCATCTCAGATTGGTTCTTAAGTAGTTCAATAACACTATCTATACGCCAAACTAGTATTTTCCTACTCTTCCAACCTGCAACTGCAAAAAATTTCCCGTCTGGAGATAACTTTCCATGATATGCTACTATTCCCAGTTGTTCCACAGTCCAATCCAGTAAAACTTCTACTGAAGAGGAGTGTTCTTTCTCCCAAATTTCGTTTTCTTGTGACGACCAGATATTCTTCGAGGAATCTTCGCTCCACTGCCAAATAACCAAACCATTACCAAAAGCAGCCAGTCTTTTGCCACTCCAACTAAGTTGCCGTACCACGGGCAACATTTCATCACTCCCAGTATTTGATATAAATTTCAGTGAATATCGCAACTGCCATCTCCAACCTTTGTTGCTTTTGTGTAAAACCAATACACTTCCTTCTTCCAAGGCTACAGCAATCTATTCCACAAGTAAAAACTTCAACAACAAAGTAAATAACTGATACCTGAAAAGTGGAATGACAAACTGCTAAACACACAATGGTCGAAGGACAATAATATGCTGGTATGGTACAGCTTCGATTTCTCAGATTGACGAAAATCAAATGTTTCCAAGAGGCATAGACCTAGCAGAACGACCGTAAAAATTTATCGTTTTACTTTAAGACAGAAACTACCAGACAGGGTTCAAAGTCACAATAAAATAGGTCATATCCGTTTCTTTCCAAAGTTGCTTTGGAAGCCAACAAGAGACCTGATGTGGACATCCAAATACAATTCTAATGACTTTGAATAATGAGGAGGTAGTGGAATGGATCAGAATAAGTATAGCGGCTCCCGTAGAGGAGCAAAGTGTGCTCGATACTCTAAGGTCATTAAGAATAGATGACTTAGGGAGTATTCTTGAGTTGGAACTTCGAGGAATATTGTTAGAACTGGTAAAAAGAGCATAGTTGGATCGGTGACGATTCTCACCTCTACGCAACTAGGTGTCCCGATCTCTTTCGGAAGAGGTTTCGGAGGAACATTATTTGAAGATATTTCGATTAGTTGACTTGTCTTTGTTGCTTTCCAAGGAAAGTATGGTAGAGCAAGCGACACCATGCCAGTTGTTGGAGGACTTGATGGATACAACTCCCACAAATCAGTGTTGGAGGGTGCTGGACTATTTCGAAAAACATTTGGGAAATTTTCGGTCTCATGAAATACTATTTAAAGGAAAGCTCATCTTTCTACGTGCTTGTATCAGCTTATTACGTAGATATTCAAGAGTATTGGACGCTGAAACTTGTGGTCGCATTATATTGTTATTATCCTCGGCATTTCCGCCTTCCGAACGTTCAGGTGTGAACCTTAAAGGAAACTTTCACACATCGAATACCACTCAGTATGTGAGAGCGGAGGAAGAAAGGGAATACTCGTCGACCTCGGGTGACTGTCTATTGGATTGGAATCTTTACGAAACTTTTTGGAGTTTACAACAATTTTTATCCAATCCAACAGTAGCATATGGACCCGCAGAGTGGAAAAGTTTTTGTAACTCACTATCTAAGGTATTGCAGGTCATGGAGACGGACCCTGTTCGAGAACTTGCCGATGATCCCTTATCCATGACTGAAGTAGAACAAGTATCAGTTGAACAATGCGAACATCAATTGGACTTTGTCAAATATTTGACAAGTCCCTATTTGTTATCATTTCAGTTTCGAGACTCGGTATTTCGAAGATATCATCTTGTACAGTATCTCATTTTTCTGCAGCACATGGCCACGTTGAGGGAAAACTTTGCCTGGATAGGCAGTGATGAGATGGAAGGATTGGTAAACAGAATATTCAGAGTGTTACAAGGCACAAAGCCACAAGGTGAAAGATTTGTGGAGTACATTAAGAGGGTATTATTGCATGAAAGATATTGGTTGAAATGGAAAACTTTGGATAACTGTAAAGCATTTGAACGACCGCCTTGTGAAATCCCTGAGAATTCTGCTGGAGAGAATGACAATATTTTGTGGCGTTCTTTAGAGCAACGTTGGCAAAGACTGTACAATGAAGATCGGGAAAGAAAAACTTTATCGGAGCCTGAAAATAAAAGCATATTACAGATGAGTCGATCTTACTGGTCGTGGAAAACGAAGGAGCAACGAGAAGGTACTTTGAAAGATGCTGGAAGAATAGTTGTGCCAAACATCGACGAAATAATGGACGAACTTAAACGTGACAAAGAAGAAGGGATAGAAGAGGAATTGGCAAAGAAAAACTCTTATAGTTTTGTTTGGAAGTCTCTACGAGTGTTACTTGGAAAAGATTTTAACAAGTTGAATCAAGTTCGGGAGGCAGATGGAAACATAGAAGCTATTCTTCAATGATCTCGAATATTGCAGTGAAACCCTGCGGTTTCCAATGTATATCTCTATACGGCCATATTGTTGTTTGCAGATAAGGCTGATATTAGTTGCTTCAAATGGCACAAAACAATTCAAGGTCCTACTTTTTGCTTTGAACGACATGTGCATCATGGCAATTGTGGCTATTTCATCTTAAATTTCTTTACATATTTAGTTGACTTAAGAAGGAAAGAGCTTATATATGTCCTGAAAATAACACCAGAGAATGACCGCTGTTGTTGTTGTTTTTCCAAAATTTTGAAACTCCAGTTTCTGTTGAAACCAGCAGCAAGTTTTTAAAGATCTTAGATCGACAGTACGATCAGATTGACGCGATTAATGGATTCTATCGATTATTAAAGAATCGCGGTAGTACCATTTATCAATAATGGTTGGTCCTGCACCATGGGTCTCGTAAAATTCTTTCCTGAAATGAGACAAACGAAGCTTTCGAAAACTCTTGGTTATACGTTCTTTTTTTATGAGGTTCAATCTTGTCAGAAAGCTAGTCACAAGACCGAATCAAACGTGCAAGTGAGGAAGCAGCAGTTGAGAAACTAGTGTGCTAAAGAACGCCCAAAGGAGAGGATAAGTTTAGCCTGGTGGTCTTGTTGATGTTCAATATGAAGAAAATATTTTGAAAACCACTCGTAACTAACTATGCCACTCGTTCTTTGAAGCATAAAAGTTTAGCAACATGATAATCTCATTCATCCTTCGTTAATGTTTACAGGAATATGTGTTTTCATGAGCATTGCCACCACTTTGTTTTTCAGTGAAGAAGTTTTATGGAACATTGCCTTTTCTACGCCGAAATTGGGTAGTTCTGAATATCAACAAAATATAACCTTCATTTGAGATTCTTTTCAATCGTTACGAAAGAAATTCTACTACGCTTTTCAGTTCAAATCGAGTCGTAGACAAATAGTCAAAAAATGGCTAGGAGTCACAACTTTCAAACACGAATATTTCTAAAACTTTCGAACATTATGGAATTCACAAGAGTTCCTTTCCAAATTGGAGGGGAAAATATTCCAATGATTTCATTATAAAAGAAAACAAGTCTCTTATAACAAAATATACTCAATCCAGCCAAATTTTTCATTTTTCGATAAACCAAGAATAACATTTCCCCTCATTAAACTTCTTAATCGTCTTCTATTTTGGAAATTTAAAGTTGTATCAGTCGAATTCGTATAATAACGAAAGGAATAGCATGTTCCCTCAACTCCAACAAGAATTTCTTGAAGAACTTCATCAACAGAAAAGAATAAGCCAAAAAATACAAATTATGGGGAATGTTCATTGTAAAGCTTCTTTCACGATGAAGAAAAATGCTGCACGTTTAGCGCCAAAAATCAAATGTATCTTAACATATGATGAAGTCCTTTTGTCAATAGAAATTTCCACGAAATGGAAAGTCCATATGCTTTATCAACTAAGGGCATTATTTCAAGGTGAGCGATTCCTTTCATCACTCAAGATGTCTACTTATAAACGACTATTCTCACAGTCGTCTGGGTTTATACAGAAAGTGTCATGAAATCCAGATGGACAAGGTATTACGAAAGTTTCTTCTTAGTTGGTAATTCCTCAACAACTGTATAGCTTGGATTTGAAGATGTCGATAGCTTTTGGTATCACATGAATAGAAAACGAACAAAAACAAAATCTGTTGTTTCTACTCAGAACCAATGCAGCACAAGTCGATACGAGCATGCTTATTCTTTGCAAAAAATCAACCAGTTTCCTCAAAAAGAAAAATTCACAATCTTTGAAGATGAAGAATCCAAGAATGATAGAAGTACGACTTTAAGTGATACATCGGCAAAAAAGCTACAGAAGACTACACTCCATGACACAAACCTCAACAAGATCCAATATACGTATGAAAAACAAAAAGAGTGTCATAAGGCACGACGAGTGACAGGTTCTCAGAACTTGTTCGATACGGTCAAAGTCTGTTCTGAGACCATTTCTGAAAACCAGGTCTTAAACCATAAAGAAGTGCAGACAAAATGGGTTTCAACACCATCTGAACAGTTGAAGCTTCAAGGACTCTATGGAACAAAACTCGGGTCTCTCATAATTCGTTCTTCACAACTTCAATATACAAAGTTTAAAGCAAAATATTCTCCTTCTTACAGAGATGGCGAAGAGTTGATTCCACTAGAGGCATATCCCTCAACGGAAGTGTCTATTCAAGTTGCAGTTGCCTTTGACAACGCGATGTTTCGTTCAGGTCTCATTAGACTATCAAGAGCTGCAGAAACCATTCCTCAAAGGGCAACAAAAGGTAAAGTTTTACACGGCTTTTGTGTTTTTCTAACTAATCGCCGATCAATCATAATCGAAATATGAAATTAACAAGGCTTCGAAGTGTTCTCGATAGTCTCTGGGAGTGTTGAAGTAACTATTCGAAACGTCTCGTTTCAGTTGGAAGAAGATGACCAATTTTGCATTCCACAAGACGAAAGCTATATACTTCGAAACCTGGAAAAAACAGCGGAATCAATATGCTGTTTCTTTCTGGCAAAGACACCAACAGAGTGCACTTAAGATCTTTCGAGTTCTTGATTAGAGCACGCAATTCACCAACTGCATGTTCGACAACTTTTCGAGAGTTACGTATTTGCAGCAAAGTCTTTCATAACGAGTCCTGGAACAATGAAAGGAATATCTCTAATTGTACTTCACAACTCGAAATATTCCGTGTCAACAGAATAACATCAAGAACATTCTAGAGCAACTGGATAACAAATTTCGCGCTTCATTTTTTTGGGGACCAGAGAGTTTGTTTTGAAAGAGGGATATACAATGTCGGTGAGGTTACTGAACCCTGGAGCAGAAATAAGCAAACGTGGAGTTGCGTTGTATACTACCATAAACGCTGCAAAAGGTTTGAAAGAAACGTGAAGATTTGCCATTGCTCATCTATTATTCTCTCGGTAGGCTTGCAAGACGTACTCCGTTCCAATCTTGGCCCTAAAGGAACCCTGAAGATGCTAGTCTCAGGTGCTGGCGATATTAAACTCACTAAAGATGGGAAAGTTTTACTAGAAGAAATGCAAATCCAGAACCCTACAGCTTCACTGATCGCTCGCACTGCTACCGCACAGGTATGCATTTGGTTTCTTGCTTACTTTCGCTCGTTTTTAGCCTTTGATAAGGATGATATGGTTGGAGATGGCACAACAACTTGTGTGATACTCACTGGTGAGCTACTTCGACAAGCGGAGCGATATATATCGGAGGGAACACACCCTAGTGTTCTTACCGACGGTTTCGATCTAGCTCGAGACGCGTTGTTACAGTGGATGGAGAATCAAAAAGTTCTTAAGAAAATTAACCGAGAAACACTTGTTTCAATGGCGCGTTGTTCTTTGACTACTAAGATATCTCCAGAGTATGCAGAAATTTTTGCAGAATATGTAACAGATGCAGTGCTTACACTCCAGCGCCCTGATACTCCGATTGATTTGCATATGGTTGAAGTCATGACTATGGAAGAGGAGGAAGTTCACCAATCACGCCTAGTAAAGGGTCTTGTTCTTGATCATGGTGCAAGGCATCCCGATATGCCAAAGGAATTGAAGAATTCATATATATTGACCTGTAACGTGTCTCTAGAATATGAAAAAAGTGAATTAAATGCGGTATGTCTAGAAAGATATTTTGTTTTGGAAAAGTAGAAGCTCACCTCGATTTAGGGCTTCTTCTATAGTTCTGCGGAACAAAGAGAAAAGATGGTGTCTGCAGAAAGGGAATTTGTTCTTGAAAGAGTTCGCAAGATTATTGATTTAAAGAAAAAAGTGAGCAAGCTTTAGTAGAATGTAATTTTGTGGTCTAAAAGTTGATAGGTCTGTAAGAGCAAAGATCAGAGTTTTGTCGTGATCAACCAAAAAGGGATTGACCCACCTTCGTTGGACATGCTAGCGAAGGAAGGAATTCTTGCTCTGCGTCGAGCAAAGAGGAGGAACATGGAACGTCTTACGTTGGCGTGTGGCGGTGTCGCTGTCAACTCATTAGATGAACTCATGCCTGAAGTTTTAGGGTAAGTGGTCCATGTACTGCAACATTTGGTTAACGATTTATTTTTTATACTAGCTATGCTGGACATGTTTACGAACAGATTCTTGGAGAAGAGAAATATACTTTTATTGAGGACGTTGAGAATCCGTTTTCTTGCACAATTCTTATCAAAGCACCAAATAAGCACTCCATAAATCAAATCAAGGATGCCGTTCGAGATGGTCTTAGAGCAGTTAAGAACACTATTGAAGACAATTGCTTTCTCCCAGGTGCAGGGGCATTTGAAGTTGCTGCCTCTGAGTATCTACATGAATACTCAAAGAGTGTTTCTGGTAGAGCGCGTCTAGGCGTTATATGCTTTGCAGACGCCCTCTTGACTGTTCCGAAAACCTTGGCAGAAAACAGTGGCTTTGAAGCTCAGGAAGTTATCTTGAAGTTGCAATCGGAGCATCAAAAGGTTTGTTTAGGAATGTTTTATTCATTTTTATCTAATTGGGATAGGGCCATATGGTTGGCGTTGATGTGGAAACTGGTAATCCTATTGATCCCGTCATGATGGGAATATACGATAGTTTTGCTGTTAAGAAGCAGTTGTTGAACCTGTCATCCATGATTGCATCGCAGCTTCTTTTAGTAGACGAAATACTAAGAGCTGGGAGAGACGTCCGTTCGAAATCAGGCAATAATTAATGGAAGAATAAAGCTTTTTACAACAGCTGTTAATCGAGTTTTTCCCAACTGCTTAGACAAACCAATCATCGTTAATTTGCATTTGGTCGCTTGCAAATTGCAGTTTGAATTATTTGGATCAATTTGGCTCTTAAATTTCAAACGCCGCGCCTTTTGTTGTGAGTCCAGTAGTTTGTGTCCTCCTGAAGAGTTGACGAAGAAGTGGTACTCACTCATTTATCGAACATTTTCTCCGTTAACATTTTCGAAAAGAGTGTTTACAAAGGGGCCTAAACCTTTTTCGTAGCTGATATACTTGCACGGTGAAGTACCGGAAGAAAGAGGAGGGGCTGCATGGAGTCCTCCAATGAAAGGTGTCACACTCCTTCTTCTCTAGAGCAAACACCGAAAGAAGCAAATTTATGTTCTCGTGAACAAAGTTTTAGCGGAACCACAGAACAAGTGCAGGATAAACTTGCAGAGGGCCGGAAGTTCATAGGGTCGCTTCCACTGGATGCAGAAACCGACTTGTCAGAGGCAACGAAATATTTTCATTCTTCAGAAGCAACAGGTATCTCCGCTTTAGCTGCCTTGGCTGCGAGTCCTTCAACAAGTAAGTTGTGTACCAGTAACTAGTTTTCTCTTGTTCTCAATTGACTGCAACCCTTAGAATCGGCATCTCTCTCGCTTACTTCCACTCCAGTACGAGCGATGAAAGAAATGACCTTGCAGGAGACGACCGGAGGAAATTTTGGATTTTCTCGCCCAAAACGGTTGCCGAGAAAGTTGTTTGCCGATGAGTTAGAACTTGGACCAGAAAGCGTACCCAAACCTCACCAAAATTTAACTTTTTCTTTTTATTCAAACAAACAAGTCAATGATGAAACCGATGACGATACCTCATCGAGTTCCCGAAATTCATCGAAACAAGAGTACGCTTTCCAATCATTGTCTTTTGATTCGTTCTTCTCAAGTTAATGATAGGTATTTGGAAATGCAACCTGAGGGCAATTCAAAGTTGCACAGCTTAAATAGGCGTTCGACAGATTCGTCGTTATCGTTAAATGTAAGAGAGATGAAGGAAGTCATTACATCTCCCGTACGTAGTGAAAAGGGAAGCAATGTGAAATTTGCTACCAGAGAGAAAGAGCGGAAAAGCTGCAAATGTAAAAACTCCATGTGCTTGAAATTGTATTGTGAGTGTTTTGCAGCTGGTCAGCTATGTTCCAATTGTAGCTGTCAGAACTGTCTAAATGATGAAGATCATGAGAAAGAAGTTTCAGAAGCGAGAAATGCTATTTTATTGAGAAATCCCGCGGCATTTGAACCGAAGATGACCGCTGTTCCAAAGGAGGTACTTACCGACATATTTATTTTGTTTTCATTCGCTGAAAGATGATAAGGACGGCGCTTTGGCTATCAAACATCAGAAGGGATGTAATTGCAAGAGATCTGGTTGCCAGAAGAACTATTGTGAATGTTTTCATGCCGGAGTATTTTGTTCAAATATATGTAAATGCAATGATTGTGGAAATAGAGAAGACGACAACTCGGAGAAATCAACCAATCTTTCACATATTCTTTCTGATTCAGGTATAGGAATCCGTGGAGCTCTGTCACCTTTGCGCGGAGAGACAAACGGATATCAGCATCTGTTATTTATGGAGTCACCTAGAAAACGATGGCGAGAAAGTTCAAGTTCTTCTTATTCAGATCAGAGTTCATTTCGTAAGAGCCGTTCTCTTACTCATTTCGACAGTGCCTTTTATGAACGTAAGACTTGGTCAGTTAATGCTGATACTTTGTCTTTGTTGAAAGTTGTGGAGGCAGAGAAGAAGAAGTTGATGGAGGAAGAATCTTTTGAGAAGAGTGAAGCAACGTCAGAGTCACTTGACATACCAGTAAGCTCTTTGGCCGCCAATTCAAGTCAGGATCCACTTGCTTGCGACGAAAGGTCCATAATGGATAAGAAGAACACACCTGTAATACATTCTCTGCACTCTGATGTTACTGGAAGGTCGAGACTACGCATTCCCTTGTTTTCACATTTGTTGGATACCAAAAAGAGTTCTGTACCAGTGGCTTTTCAGAAAAGTAACCTATCTGAAGGAAGAAATACTACTAATTCCAGTAATCATTAAGAAATTTTGGCTTCTGCTCTGTTAGATAGTTAATCACTTGGCTTGTAATTACTGGTGTAGAATAAATAACCAGCTAATGTCCATGCACCCCACTCCTTTGTTCAAATTGTTCAAGTGGATCGACCGTTTTTCCAAGTGGCTGAAATATGCTAGCCCGATGCTAAGGCGACTTTCTAGAGCAACCACAGATGTTGACTTGTCTGAAGTTCTATTGCTACCCAACACTGATAATCGAGCTCAACTACTGTCTCCGAGGGTTGGCAAAATTTCTCGTTTCGGTAGTTTTTTACCACTTTGTGTTGGCGTGTGCACGCTGGGTCTGGTTGGCGTATATGTTTCGTTATTTCTTAGTGGAAAACTGTTTTGGTTTAGAAAGGGAGAGTTTGACTTTATTTCACAGTCCTCCCTTATTTATGGACCCCGAAATGGCTCGAGTTCGAATATATATGCAGAAGTAGAAAGTAGACTCATTCCTCACTTCCGTTTTGTTACAGTAAGTTCGGATGACTGGGGGAGATTTTCTGATGCTATTCCTTTATTTCCAAATATACTTTGGAAACAACAAAACGGTGATATTTCCACAGCTTCCGGTTCTCCTTGGGAATATGGAACAGTCGGTATGATTTTACGAAATGTTGGAAATTCTTTTGACTGGATACGCTTTGAATAGAAACAAAGGAAGATTTACAGAGGCTTTTACAAGTATTGGAATCTTTGAACAAGGACGTTGCTGCACATGAAAGGGTTGTGTTGACTCCTTTTTTCATTGTTTCTGGTCCAGATATTTCAGAAATGAAGCTTAAAGGTTGTCCTGAATCCAGTTGTGTTTATGTAGATGCTCCTATATACCTTAGAAACGGCGGTTCTGCAAAGTACCCGTTTCTCAGAGAAGGCTTAGAGCCACAATACAAAGAGCTCTTTTCAAGACGTTTTTGGCATCCTGAATATCATGGAAGAGCGCACTTTGACGTTTTGAAGTGGTTTGTCGAAATACAAACGCCAGATTCTATTGCACGGAAGTGTTTTGAGAGAGGAGTAAGTTTTGAGTTGTTGCCGACCTATTTTCTGAATTCTTACAATTATGTTGTCCTGCAGCTAGTGTGCGGTAACAATTATTCTTCGTTGAGAAGTGAGCATTCTATGTTTTCCAGTCCTGATAAAAACCCAGATACTGAAGTGACGGAATATATGCAATGGATTTCAGTTGGTTTACATGCGTTTATGGAGTTTTGGGGTTACAAACCAACTGTTATTTCTTCACCACATAATACTTGGAGCTCGTAAGTGTTCTTTTGTCGTTTATATGTTTTTTGCACTTATATCTTTTAGTTCATTATTGCAAAGTGTATTTCAATTGGGTTTTATAGGTGCAGAGTTGGGGGATGATCAAACAGCTCTGCTTGAAAGTTTTAATACGTATAGTCACCTATCTCTTATCAACCGATTTCGATATGATGCTTTTTATCCGGAATTTCAGTTCAGTTCACGGCTTGAACAACTTATTTCACATATGAATGAGACTCGGTTTACATCTTTATTATGGCATGCTCAAAACTCACTATCATCTTGTTTTGATAGTGAATACTTGGATTATTTATCTAGCTGTTTTGTCAAAACCATAGAGAAACTTCGTCAACAAGATTGGCATGTTGTTTTTCTTACGTCTTCAGAACTACATCAAGTACGCAGGCGAGGATGGAGCAGAGAAGTATGGATGGACCGTCTAGTCTACAGGAATTTTTTGACAAAGCCAATGGCGATTAATGTGGATGATTTGAGTCTCTTTATAAGGTATTTAAGAAATGATCAGATTGCCAAAGCTAATTGTGTATTTCCTAGAACCAATGAAACTTGGAGCAACCATGTATTACGTGTACAGCTTTATAGTTATTTAAACGAAACTTTTCGTCATTTTGAAGGGCAGCCTAACTTTGTATCTCATAGAAAAGGACGGGGTCGTCTATTTATATCCGTATATGATACTCTTATATTACCTCCTGGAAGTTATGTAGAAGTTACGGCATTATAATGATATTATAGTGATAGGAAATAAGTCAACCAAACTTCAACTTTGTTTTTTGGGTTTTTTGAGAGTTCAAGATATATTGGATGATATCTTCTCACTTGTTTCTGAAACAATTGAAGTTGCGTTTGTAGACATGATTATAGTTTTCTCCGGTAGTTTCGATATCTGCCTCTTAGCATGACGAACGAATTCTTCTGGTTCGTTAGAAAAATTTCGTGCTAGAGTGCATATGCCTTCATTCTTTTCGATAATCAAATCTATTAATCTATCATATTCACTAGTTGATAACTGTTTGGAGCGATAAAGGTTCTTCACCAAAGAAATATACCCGTCAGTAAGAGCTGCATTCGAAGTTACAATATTAGCTGCTGGAGCGTCTAATTTCACACCTCGACGTGGTATAGGAAACTCCTTTTCACTGTATTTACTCCAGAACACCCACGCACCCTCTGGTACTGCTCTTATATCTTTATCCGTACGCAAAGGCTCTGTGAAAGCAGGAGGATGCCACAAAGCTAACTGACGTATATCCTACCTTCTCCATGAATATGATTTACCCAATCCTCTTTCCAAAGGTATACATCTAGGCACTCAATACTTACCTCACTGGTCAAGAAACAAGTAGGATAAGGTGGAGGTTGTGCGTCTGCAATTTTCACTTTAAGACGTTCCAATTGTGGATAGTGTATCTTGACAGTATACAACTCTCCATCAGGATATTCTAGTGTTCTCAGTATCTTTCCGAAAATATATGTCTTCAGAAGATTGAACATGATAGAAGATCCTAACTTTTACTTTACAATGAGAAGAGAAACTATGAATATGGACAATACCTCCCATATATTTGTACGCAAAGTCTGCTTTTCCTAACATAGCACCTATTGTAAGACTAGTGATAGGCATCTTGATTCTCAACGGGATAAGAATTTCTCTCTACCAACAAAAATGTAAAATCGTTATGTTGACTCCTGTGTCTGTATTGGCTGTCATTCCTGCACGTTTTGGCTCTACTCGATTTCCTGGAAAGCCTTTAGCACTATTGCGTAGTGTTCCTATCATAGTTTGGGTACATCGTGCGGTGAAAAGAGCAAAACTGGTAGATCGTGTATTGGTTGCTACTGATAACACTGACATAGCGAACGAAATAAGAAAGCAAGGTGGACTAGCATATTTGACGAGTCCTCACTGTAGTTGTGGGACTATTAGAGTGGTTGAGGCTGTAAAACTATTTTATGAACGAGAACCTCAAGATTGGAATCGCTTAAGTGTTATAGTCAACGTACAAGGAGATGAACCAGCGGTCAATCCTGAGCATATTGATATCGCTATAGAGTCGTTATTAAAGGATAAAGATGAAACAAACCTTCAAGTGAGTACCCTTGCTACTCCAATTCAGTCAATAGAAGAATGGAGCAATCCAAATCATGTCAAGGTAGTTTGCAACTCCAAACATGAAGCCATGTATTTCTCAAGATCACCTATTCCTTATAAAGATGCCAACATTGCCTTTCCTCATCCATTTTATTTAAGACATGTGGTCAGTATTTCAACTACCAGCCAACTCTATTTATTCATGTTGCTTAGGGAATCTACGCATTTCGAAAATCCTTTTTAGAAATGATGCCTCAACTCTCTACCAGTCCTTTAGAAGCTTTGGAGAGATTGGAACAACTGACTTGGTTATATCACCAAAAGAAAATATTGGTAAACGTGGTTCAACATGCTTGGAGAGGTATCGATAGACCTGAAGATTTGATATTTCTTGAAAAACATTTGCCTATTCAAAGGAACCAAGAATAACGGGTATTATTCATTATTGAGTAACTTGTGTTTGCATCAAAGTCTCGTAATAAGCCAAATATTCATCCGTAGTCATTTCCTTTAAATGTGATTCCTTCACATCTTTCAATGCAATCAGTTGACCTCGTACTTGTACCATTACTTCACCATTTTGTACTAAAATATCGCAAGACTTGGTAGACTCTTTTTCTTGGTCAAATAAACTATTCTCTAAAGTTTCCTCGAATAACAATGTTTCCGATTCTTGTGAAGAAAACCATTCGCTTTCCTCTTCTTTCTCTATATCACAATTCACTATGCTGTAACACAACTCTCTTATATTCTATTACCTTTCTGTGAGACGGTTTGACTATCTGATGCTCCGATTAAAGAACGATAATAGGCCAAAGAATATTCCTCCAATGGTCCTTGTTCTGATGACTTGACATCTGTCTGCTGTTGTGAGTCTTCCAACTCAACAATCCAATCCTTCTCTAAAACACTACTTTTCTTACTTTCTTCCTTGGAACCCTCCCATTTCCTTTTTGCTTCAAACCAGGAAGGAACGTGTTGAAAACCTTGTTCGTTGACTTCTTCTTGACTTGTTCCACCTTCTGCAGCAACAATTTCTACTTTGACCTGTGAGTGTTCCTCCTTTTCTACATCTTTCTTATCTGTAGATAGTGGTTGACTCGTATTATAAAGCTCTTCTCTCAACGTATCCCAGCTGGGCTGTTCATCAGGATTTTCAGAAATAATCGTCCCCAACTGGTCAGCATCCAATCCTTCCAATGGATGTGAAGGTACTTTTTCTTGTTCTGTTTGAGCCACCATTTCTAAAATAGGCCTCAATTCGTTCTCCATTCTGGTCTGTAGCTCTTTTATAGTGGCTACTTGTCCTTCCCATTCTACTTCTTCCACCAATCCCTTGCACAAAGTATTTCTCAAAATAACATTATCACAACGCAAAACACCTTCAGCAGGTACAAAAAGTCTTGCACTATCCAACGACGAATAAACTTCTTTGCACTTTTGGCATTGAAAACTCTGATACACGAGTCCTTCTGCCATCATTTCGTTAACCTTTTGTCTCATTCCATCCACACGATATTTAATCACATCCACCAGATGGACGTAATCAATATACCAAAAGGTTGCTTTTATAGCTCTTTGATATTCTGTGCTGCTGTTGTTGTTCTTAGTTGGTTTTCTTTGTACCCTTACCTCACATTGAACCAACTTTTGTTCCTGTAGTTTCAACAACAATTTACGAAGTTCTTTGGTTGGTACGTGCAACTTTTTGGATAACAAGTCTTGTCTTATACTAATAACAGTTTGCTACTGGGTTTACCAAAACAAGGAGTTACCACGGATACCCAACTTACTATTTTTCTCGTACTAGTGCATCCAGTACAACAATATATAAATCTGTATAAAATGCTCTTGCTATCATTCGAACCAAATCTTCTACTTGCTTTGGAACTTGTGCCATATCATCTATAGATATTTATATATACCAACCAACCATTTTTTTTCACAAGAATCCAATTGATATTTACGATGGATCGTAAACTACGAGCGATTGTTGAAGCTATTCGAGTCCAAAACCTAAAACAAGCCTGGAAACTTGCCATAGGAATGGATCAAAAGAAACCTGGATGGAAAGCACTTGAAGTTTTGAAAGCAGTTATATTGGATAAGTGGGGAAGAACTGAAGAAGCTGACCAAATGTTGTCAAGGCTTTTTACCGAGAATAATCGTGATTGGCAAGAAGAAACATTGCAGTCGTTACAAGTAAGCACCCACAATTTGTGTTATTTTTTTATCCCATTTTTGTAGTTTTTTTATGGTGAACGTAGAGATTGGTGTTCGTTAGCCCAAGTCTATCAACAATTGTGGACCCAAACTATGAATTCTACTCTAGGAGAAACCAGTGTTCTTTATTATATACGAGCAAAAGATTATTCCGAAGCACAAAAAGTTGCCAGTAAGTTGTATCGTTGTTACTCTTCTCATTATATGGCGTGGTGGATTCTCTCTCTTCTATTGCAAGTGAGTTGGTTTCTACCCTATGGTGGGCTACATGAGATACATGTTTCTAGGTTCGTTATGAAAAGGCTGATTCGAGGATATTGATGTTGGCAGCTAAATTGGGTAGCAAGTATATTGCAGAGAGTAACTCAATACCATCCTCATTTATTCGTCTGTATATTATTTTATTGGAACAATTGGGAGACTATGAACAAGCCAAACAAATAGGAAGACAGTACTTGGACGTGTCTAATGATGTGTTGAAAAAGGATCATATGGAATGGCTTGCCAACCTATGTTATCAAAGTGGACAATATGAAGAAGCATTGCATTATTATGAACAATTGATTGGACAACAATTAGAAAACTATCATTATTGGTATATGTGGATGAAATGTCAGATATGGAACAAGAAAGAAGAAAGTGATTGCCATTCTATACAAGCAGAACCCTTTTTACGGAATCTGTTGGAGCAAATCCACGAGTTATTTTCTAGAGCACTATCCAATGGGAATGATACTTTTCAAGAAGAAAAGAAGAAGGAAGAAGAGGATTGTAGAACTTTGCAAAGACGAAAAAGAACTCTTTATATGATTCAAATGGAAACTTGTAGAGAAATGATCATCTCATGGGAGAACAAGGGTCTTTTCATGGATTGCATTTCACGAGAATTGTTTGTGATCATTCAACAATATTTGAACGATATGTCAAGTCTACCTTGTTGTTCTACCGATTTGAAAGCATTTGTTTCCCTTTTGAAACCTAATGAAAGAAATCAGTTGTGCCAACAAATCATGGAAACTTTTGCATCTCGATCATCCTCATCCCTTCTTTCCAAGGAAAGTATCTTTACTACAATAGAACATTTTTGGTTATTATTATCTTTGGAGCCTTCTTCTTTGCCCCGTATAGATACTTTATTGGATTATTATATTCAGTGGTCTAAAGACCATTTAGTACCTTTTGAACATCAATATGCAGATGGATTGATTCTATTGATTGTCAATCAATTGCTAAGTTGCGATGAACATTGTCGTTCTCCTCGTTATTTGTTACAAGCCATCCAAGTCTTAGAACTTGGTAAACATTATAGTCCTTATGCCTTGGAATTGAGATTGTTTTTGGTGATCTTTTATGCCTTTTTAGGTTGTTATGAAAATGCAATGGAAGAATGGAATGCAATGGAATTGAAACATATTCAAATACTCACATTGAGTTTCTTATGGGGTCCCTTTGTGCATCGTTGGTATGATGTCAATGGAATGCGTTGGTATCATAAAAAACTATCATTGTTTGAAAAAGAACATAGCGAAGAGACTCCTGAAGGTATATTCTTAGCCATTCGACAACAATCCTATGAAACTGTGTTGGATATGATTCAATTTCAATACAAAGTAGATCATTCGGAAGCACTTTTGGCTTTTTCCATTTATTCTTGTCACGATACTTTATTTTATCATCATCGCAATAGTATTCGAAGTCTTGAAGGATTTTCATCGGATTGGCTTCGTCTCGTTGGGACATCTTATCGTTCTCTTATCAGACAGTGGAAAGAAGAGACTTGTCTTTTAGAAGATTTGTATATTTTAGATGACCATAGTGTTTGGAACAAGAGTTTAGGAATCATGAATGCAGAGAGTTGGTTGGATAGTGATGAGATGAGAGTGTATCGAGTGAGATTGGACTATGTCAATTTACGTCTTTTGTTATCTTTCCTATTAGGAGAATGGAAGAGTCTTCCTAATTGGTCCATTGTCTATTTTGAGTCCGCCATTCTTTCCAAAGAAGACGACAAGGAATATTATGGGATGGTTGAATATTGGTATTCTTTTTGGCAGTATTTAAGTGCATTGTATGATGAGGAGGAAAAGACATTCACAAAGGATACGGAAAACACATCGCAATTGTATGATTTATATCAACAATGGTACTCTAAATGGCAACAATATGTGCCTTGGAATGATGAAAGGAAGAAGGAGACATTCCATGCCGTTGAATATTTTCCTTTTCAATTTCCTCGATGGATATATTATGTTCATCAAATAGGATTGTATGGTATACTGAGTATTGCTTATTTGATTGATCATAGAAAGCAACAACATTCGGTAAGTTATAAAAAGAGAGAGAATGACCAAGTTTTTCACATTTTATTCTAGTCCATTTTACATCGTTGGTTAACCCATTTTCGACCTATTCAAATAGAAAAGGAATGGTTGAGTGCATTGCAAGTCACTCCTCATTTAAGTATTTCCCTCGCTCCTTCCCTTTCGAATCGTGTTGACGAGAAATATCGTTTATTGGCTAAAACTTATATCGAAAAGGTCCAACAGTTACAACAAGATATACAATATCTATCTAAATTGTATAAAACCATTCCTATTTGAATACATCATATTACTGAATCGAATCCTATTCATCATGAGTAGAAGAATCTTCCTTATGAGGTTTCTCATTCCATCCATATTTTGTTTTTCGTACCAACCACTTTCCAAAACTTGCATCATGAAACCATCGTTGCCAACTCTGCCATTGACTTGGAATAGTACTATTTCCAGTATCTCGTATTCTATCCAATACGGGTTGTAACTTTTGTTCCATGGTAGCTCTCTTTTGTGGTACCCAAACTTTCAACTTTTCCACCCATTCTTCCACACTGTTGACATGTGCCACTTTGTGAATGGTATAAACGCCTACTACTGCAAACATACCACATAAGCAAGTACCATATAACAATGCTTTGGAAGCCTACATATCATGAGTATGAACTTCTACTGACTCTATCACTGACAATCTTACTAGACGAAAGCCTTCTGCCCTAGCAGCCAGCATCATTTCCGGTGTTCTTTCTTTTGTTGTTGTTGTTGGTGGTGGTGGTGGTTTAGTAACTCCAGAAACAACAGTACCTGCAGCTAAACCCACCGTAAATAAACCTAAACCACCATAAAAGAACGGTTTGGCATAATCCTTAGGATTGAAAGATATAGAAAACTGGATATTGGCCAAGTCTTCCCAACTAGGAAGTTGTTCTTCGTCTTGAGACTCATCAACTGTATGGTCGTTGGTTGAACCAACATCTGTCAAGTCTTCATCTTTCTTATCGGTACAACGATGATCGTCATTCATGTTGAGAAAATCCAAACACACAAGAAGGTTACTTACAACATCGAGGAAACTACTTATCCTATTTTATTACATAAGTGGATGGCTATTATGTAAGAATTATCTATACTCTATGTACATGCGTAGGCAATGGGAAACCAAAGCTGCCGCACTGTTATGGCACTCCAACAGTTCACACTCCCACTCCTCCTTACAAGGCTTTCAATACCTTATGGTTTGTAGAAATACTAAAATAGGTCCCTTTCGAATCACCGACGACTATGGTAAGTAAAATGAATTGTTTCAATTATGGCAGCTCAATCACCGAAAACCTACGAATGTTAGGTTACACTTGTTGGGTCAATCAGTCCCTTCGAGGTTGCTGTTTTTGGAAGCCTTTACACTCACAGCCATACTCTTGTCACGATTGCGATGGGAGTGTTCGTTGTTGTCATAGCTTTGAATATTGTGTTGCTTGCTGTATGGGAACAACGAAAACTTTGGCACAATCCAACAACCAACATTCTTCGGTGGACCCTTTTGCAGTTTGTCTTCAAACTTGTCGCATCTCTTCCAAACACTTGTTACATGAAAATACATATAGCAGCAATTGGACTTATTGTTTTGGTACAGAAATACCACAAAGTCCTCCAAGTCCAAAATTCTGGTTTATGAGCAAAAGATGAAAACTATACAGGATTCTCATTCATAAGCAGATCGAGTACCTCCTTTCTAGGATCTCGTTGTTGTCTATTCTGATCAACACCAAAAGAAGATTTCAACCTTTCATGTTCTCCTATTTGACAAGAATCCAGTTTCTTCTTTTCATTCTGATATCCTACTTGTTCAATATAAGACTTTAAGATAGAAACCAATCCTGGCGAATGTTTCATGCAAGCATCTCGCAACCTCTTCAACGCATCCAGTCGTTCTTCATGACTCGCAACTAAATAATGTTCCGAATTTTCATCTCGTACAACGCGAATAGACTTGCCAATATTCAACCAAAAGCCTTGAAATCCTACTTCTCTCAATAAATCTAAAGCTTTTTGAGGACACCTCAACTCGGAATACATACAAACGGCTGCCAAGATTGCAGGCTCATTCCATTCCACTCCACATTGTCTCATTTCTTTCAATCCTTCTTCAACTCTTTCTACAGTGGAACCTTTTTCCAAAATATATCGGGCCCAAGCTCGATAAAAACAACCTTGAGTTCTGTTGAGATGAAAAGGTAACTGCGAATCACGACTCATATCTTGTAACAACTTCAAAGACTCTTCCATACGTCCGGATAATAGACAAACATCCAAATAACGTTCTTTCACACCATACAAATGACGACAATCAATGGCCAACTGGAGACCCTCTTCTATATATCTATCTGCAAACGCTATGATTTCATCACGTTTCGTACCCAAATTGTCTGTTTCCGATGCTTTGCGTATTATTTCCTTTCGATATTGTTTCAAGCCTTGCTTAAATGAAAGAAAGAGAAGAAACCAATCATGAACACTGGGAAGTGTCGAACGTGGTAAACTACGTAAACTCTCATAGATATGTACAGCTCGATCATATATGCCTTGCTTTCCGTAAGCACGAAGAAGATGAAACCGACCACGATATCCCAAAGGAATATCCTCCGCTATTGCTTCTTGATAAAAACTTTCAGCTGCTTGAGCATCGTTACAATTGGCAGCACAAAATATCAGAGATGAATAAACAGCACCACTTGCAATCTTCTCTTGACCTTGTGGAAAACAACGAAATATTTCTTTCGCTCGCATCATATCCTCCAAGTAACCACAAGCCTGTATGGCAATATCATAGGTCACACAGTCGGGTTCTAAACCACGAAGACGCATATGATCAAATACTTCCAAAGTTCGACGATAGTCACCCAAATCCAACAATCCTTTCATAAATGCCGTCCATATAACCACATCATGGCCATGAGAAATATGATGCAACTTTTTCTGAAACTCATCGGAAAACTTGGCAACTGTTAAGGCAGCAGGTTTGTTCGTCGACCTTTTCTTTTTCGATGATTTATTATTAGTGTTCTTAGTCACAGCGGTCTTCATGGTAGCTTCAATTGGTAGAGGAAAACGTAAATCCCTAAACTCACGACGCATCAACAACTCTAGTGTATTGGCAATATCTCCTTGTTTCATCAAACTGGTTACCAAAGTGCATAACAAAGCATTATCTAGAGGATAACCAGAAGCTTCCACTTTCTTCAATACTCCAAACAACTCTTCAGTATTCCCTACCCTGGAATACGCAAACGCCAAGGAATAATAGACTTCCATATTGGGACGAATTCCCAAAAGTTCCATCCTTTCTAAAACGGAAGAAATGTCCTCATACTTTCCTACCAAGCCTAAAGTACGAATACGTAACGCAAAAGAAGTTGTGCTAGGTACGAATCGAGAAGACCACTTTTCCAAAGCCAAATAGGGATCCAAGTAACCCGAAAATGCAATCTTGCTACCTGCTATACGACCATACAACTTTTTCGCAGACTCAGGAACTACCAAATCAAGACAATCCGCTTCCACGCGTTCTGCTGTTAGTGCTTCATACAACTTGTTCGTTTCTACTGACGACGGAGAAGCTTGTTCTTCAACCTTGCCTTCCCACTTCGAAAGTTGTAAAAGTGGATGATCTACGCGACGGCCTCTTACAATAGATGAAGAATCCGTCTTCCGTCCTACGCCCTTGAAAGAAGCTTTCGAAGATAAATTCATTCTGCGAAGTTCGACCGTCATATAGTGCACCAGCAACTTGTCTACATTTCGACAGAGTAGCATGGACGACCCTATCTTGCCCCCCATTATTGATAAAAAAAATGAAAAGTTGCACAACAGGTCTAAATTGTCGTAACGAAGCATAGGAATAGTTTCAAAAATTTTGTATACAAGATGAAGCATGAAATCCCAGTTTTCACAGTAAAAGAGAATATGACGCACTGTTGCAAAAAACTCTAAGAGTATTGATCCAATGCCTATCAAACAAAGTCGGCAAAGCTGAAATTTAAAAATAATATCGGAGAAAAAAAAATTTTGCAATTCACAGTCAAGGGTTTATTTCAAAACAAAAGAACCAAGTTTATAATAATTAATACAAACAAACGAAGACTATTCTCCAGTCATAATACCAAGTAAACCAGACAATGTCAACTTGTGACTTTGATGACTATGCCATACCGTTTTGGGCTTGGACTCAAGAATTTTAACTGAAAAATAGCTACAATGAAATTTGACTGGTTTATTTCAATTGAGGATAAGAAAGTTACAAACCTTAGAAGTCTAGCATGCAGCTGCAGATGTCTGGCGATTGTTCTCCACGCACAAATGAGAAAAAAGGAAGTTTTCGTTAACACAACTAAAAGACCTTATCTTAAAAAAAGGACTCCTTACATTTACCAGCATTAGATTATTTGCTAATTTCTTTAATAAAAAAATAAGTTTGGGTGAAAAATATATGGCTAAAATATGATTCCAGAATAAAGTTTCGTCACGAGAAAGAGACATTTAATTCTTATAATAGACATTGGCGTCAGTATTTCGTAACAAAGACAAATTAACAGCTTTCTGAGTTACTAGTCATATTAATAAGATTTGTTGATGTAGAAGACGATGAAACTCTGCAAATTTTCAGAATAAAGAAGGCAATTGTTCAATTGTGATTAAAAAAAATTAAATTTCTAAGACGAAATTTTACTCCTTTGTGCTGCCCAAATCGAGCGATGCGATTCAATTAAAAAAAATTAATTTTGATTTAAAAACAATCTATTCACAAATCATTAGCTTTTCTTTTCTAACCTGTAAAAGTCGCATAAGTTTTTAAAATATTCTGCTAAAGAAAACAGGACTTTTCCGTGGTATTTGCCAACCGATCTGTCAAATTATCAAAGCTTGATTTGCCATTTCAAGCAGAAACTGCTTTATCTTAGTGAGGGCGGTATCAATATCTATGTAAATCTGGTCTTCACTCAAGAACTGCAAAATCCACCGTGGTAATTTGGTAAGTTTGTCGTATCTTGCATAACGACTTGAATTTATGAGTTGAAATAGCATTATTATACCGGAAGAAAATTTACCGATCTGCGAACACCATTATTCCGTAATCTGACTTGTTACGAATCACTCTACCTGCACACTGTGCTGCTTGTCTCATTGCATCAAAAACTATTTTCTTTGATTGAAAGAAGTAGAAAAGCCAAAACATTCATACCCAAAAAATCATTTTCCATAATTTGAAATCTTTCTCTAAGGTACCTCAATCTTGCTTTTAGTTCTCTGGATTCTGTATACTGAAAGGGCATCTAAAACGAATATGAGAGATGGACGAAAGATATGACCTTTCATACACCTACTCCAAAGAGCAAAACACATCGGCCATAATGATGATCGAAATCAATACCTTCAGCAGCTTTTCCTCTTGCTACTGAAAGGAATATGGCTCCTCGCTAAGGTTTTCCATTTGAAAAGGCCATCACGATGAATAAATTTGAATAACTTACGCCGATATCACAAGCAGTTCGAAAATTACGCAACGCAAGGGAAGATTCTGCACCATCGCTAGTTTCTATAAACAACAATTTCATAGCTTGAAGTTCATCCAACACATTGTTTTCTTTCCACACATCCAAAGCAAGCTCCATGTATTCATAACTGGGAAAGAAACCGACGATACCATCTGGAACAAGTTTACTGATTTCGATCAATATTCTACCATAACTTTTGGGTACTTGCAGTTCGCCTAATCGTTGTGGTGTGTTGGTCTACATAAATAATTTTTCACAAAAAAAAGGAGATCTCGATGTTACCTCGTTGGTTGAATTTTGAAGTCAACAAAACTCTGTTTTCTCCCATTCCTATGATCAAAGGTAACACACACCTTCTATTGAGGGACATATTGAAACTTGCGGTTATCGCAGCACTGCAATCGTGAGCAAAAAGGATGCGAAGGACAACAGTCACAAAAATACCGAAAATTCAACATCCTAGGATAAAAATCCAACGGACTCAAAGTTCCGGAGGTGATGATTACATTTCGAAACTTGCGCGTTACGGGCATCATAGCTAAACTAGCATCCAAACAAGCGAGTTGTAAAACAGGTGACCATATATGGGTCTTGGTTTCAAAAGGTTCTAAGATGATAGCAAAACCCTGGAAAACGTTCACAGTCTAGATACAAAAGAATGGGTAGCCAAGCTTACACTGGAATAGGTAGAAGCGATGGTAATCATTTCAGCAACGGAAGCCAAGGAACGAAAGCGTGACCAATCACCGATTTCCAGGGTTCTCAGTAATGATGATAGGCGATCCGAGGTGAAACGGAAACTTTTGACTTCGACAGGACATTCCTTACTAAAATCCTAAGAGATAAGATATGAGAAGAATGATAGATGAATTCTTTTTTTTGTATATTACTTGAAGAAATTGGTTATGCGTCATTTCCAAAGCTTCTGGACGATTCAACAAGTTCTATAGCCATTTGAACTTGGATGGGTCGATCAACAAAGAAAGAGACAACGACCATACTTTAATATAGGCGATCAAAGATTGCAAATATGCGATGAAATGTTCGGCTTTCCGAATACTAGGAGGAACGGTTTCTTCCAAAGTTTGATGAACGTCATGAATACTTGGTTGAGCCATTTCCCATTCACTCCAACTATTCCACATTGTTTCATATATCCAACAAGTTGTCAGGATGACTGTAGCCTTACTTTACAGATAGCGTAGAAGAAGTCAATCCATGGTGAATGGTTTGACCACGAGTCAAGTTTTGGTATTCTTGTTGTAACATGGCTAAACTTTGTCCTTTGGCATGAACAACTCGATGAGCCAATTGCATTGCTGCACTATAGATAGATATCATGATATATATATATATATATATAGCTTCGAAGTTTCCACACTACTTACTTGTTCGCATCATCGATAGTATTTCTATTCACCCAAACTGATAATGCTTCAATACAAACATTGTCGATATTATGAGCTTCATCAAATACGACAATAGCATCCTGTGGCAATTCTCGTGATACGAGTTGAGATACCTCGACACGATACTATGAATGGATATTCGTGACATCGAAAAATATCTCACGATACCTTGGGATCCAACAAATAATGATAAGAATAAACGATCAAGTTGGCAAACGCTAACAGTCTTCGTGAATAGAAATAAGGACAACAACCATTTTGTTCACCCCAACGTCTCAAGTCTTGTAAGGAATATACACCACAAGGAATGATCATTTCATCCACCTGTTTTTGGTTGCACCACAACGTCATCATATAATCTCAAGATAATTGTCCATCCGATACGTGCCTGCATTTCTAATCGTTCATAAAAACTGCATTTTGGAATAGTCGGATCATTCTTTGCTTTCTCTCTTATCCAAGAAGCAGTTAAAGAACGACAACGACCATCCACCAGAAAACCTTCTCCACAAGAAACCACTTGTTCATTTAAACACAAGTGTTTCCTATTCTTAATTGAATATTCACTTCAGTCTCCGCTTCCTCTCTTCTTACCTTGAAGCTAAACCTATACATAAGAACCAGCCATCGACCACTTCTTTCTCTTGTTGTAAACAATGATACAATATGTTGGCTTCTTCCATCACTTTTTCCATTTCTTCCACTGTTCTGGTACAATAAATAATTTTACGTACCTACAACTTCTTTCTGAACAAAGTGTGTCATGGATAAGAGAGACTTACAGATGGTTGGGTTTGAAGTAGGTAAGATGTTAACAGGGATAAGAGAGTGATCGTTTTACCGGTGCCCGAAGGCATCTCTAATACGGCATGTCCTTTGGCATCCAAAGCCTTTTTCAGTTGATTCATATAAGATAACTTGAGCTAATCAATATGTACAATAGAGTGATGGAGTTTTATGCCTACTTGTTCTGGATATACATGAGCATAAGGAAAATAGACATTCAAACCATCCAACTGAAACTTCATTCTCCAAAATCATTCATCATCTCTATTTATGATTGTGCAAGAAAAAAAGTTATGCGCAAAAAAGTTTTTTCTCTACACAAATAAACAACACAAACAACACAAACACACACACAATACTCACAAATCACAGCTGTTACTACTATCACAACAACAATAGATTGATCCTAATGGGACTTCTTCTATCCAAAAAAAAACTAAGATAAATGGAAACTCCCTTGACCTTCTCGAATAGCATATTCCAACCGTTCTTTGGCAATTTCATAAGAAGAGTACTGAGGAAGTTTCAAGTAATTGGTACACGTCATGACAGTAGGCAAACATTCATCGGGACTTCGTCCAGCTTCTGGTGTTCGCTTCACAATAGTTAAACGAGGATTCAAAGCGCTTAGACCTCCAATAGGCAGTCGAGGAGTGCCAGTCACAAATGTCAGAAACATCCTTTGTTCTTCTAAATTATATTTAGACAATACTTGAAACAAATATTGTACGGCAGGACTTTCATGAGTATAGCCATGATCACATTTCGTAGCAGCAACCAAACTATTCCACTCCCATCTTTCATAACTAGGTCCACATAACAACGACTCAAATTCTTCAGGCATAAACTGTAACCAACTCGTTGGAGATAACATCTCTTCACAACCAGCACAAAAGGCAGCAACTTGTCTAGATACTCCATCTACTAACAAATATCTACAACAGAATCAGCTTTTGTTTCTCCTCATACATAAATAACGTACCTGCAAACACGACTAACATACTCTTCCACATTTTCTTCAGTAACAGGACAGCAACTTCCATCTGGAAACAACTCCACATTTTCTGCTCCTGGAACATTAAAATATACACATAAGTTTTCGATGGGATCCTCTTCTCCTCTCTTTGTCGATTCCTTCAATTGCAACATAGAGTATAATGAAGAAGCTAAGGCAGGGTCTACTTGAGCCAAATCTTCTAAACTGGGATCATAACCAGAAAGAAAAATATCAGCGCTATCCAAACAAAACTTATGCTCAATGTATGCATGAACTAATCTCAAAAAATGTGGAGACAAACGCAAATCCAACAAACGTCCATCTAATAACGCTTTGGCACAAAATTTTCCCATAAAATGGAACAATTCCAAAATTTGTTGTGCCTAATAAAAACAGTTCAGTTTCTATATTATTCCAATACAATATCAACACTTACTTGAGGTGAACGATCAGCTTTATCCATAACATTAGGAAACAGCCCATTTCCTGGAGGCTGTGTATACTTCTTTTCTTCCGTATTCTCCAGACTTTTCCAAGAAACACGATTCTTGCGGTGACGAGATCTCTTTGGAGATATACGCTCAGAACAACAACTACCATCGACACTTTTCCACAATCCCAAATCACTTCGTTGAAGTTCATTACTCACCAAAGTATAAAATTCCAATGTTGGCCCCAATCCTGTTCCTACTTCGTCAAAGAATTCAATTTCCAGTATACTCTTTTCTTCACAATAGAGTTCCAAAGCTTTCATTGCAGAACGAAGAATACAATTTCTAGATATCCGAACCTTTTGCCTGGGTAACCTTCCAAGAAGGCTTTCTCGATCTTGATAACGATCAAGCCTACGGTTCAAACTAAAGAAGCTTGCCAATGAACTTCCACCTCTCAACAGACGTGGATGATGAAGTTGGTGAAGAGCTTCTGCTCGTTGGTGGAGTTTGCGAAATGCACGGGCAATACCCAAATACGTTAACTGAAAGGCCAATTGTCTTGTTTCAAAAGGAAACAGGAATGGAGAATGACGTACAAGATACGGCACCCAACGTGGATAAGAGGCACTAGCAAGAATGACGGGATCCGAAAGTTGCCGAATCAGTTTGGAAGACAGTTTATGACTGTGAAAGACGTCTTCCGAAACAACAACGCTAGGCACTGAAACTGTTGTTTCCACTCTGTCATTTTCCCGAATTTCAAACTTGTTGATACGGAAAAGATCATTTAGCAACATTATACAATTTCCTGCAACCTCCGAAACGTATTTTGGTGTTTTGACAGATTTTACTGTAGAAGGCTGTCCTGAATGCATCTCCTCTGTAAACTTCTCTACGTTCAAATCCTCATCATCTTCAATTACAACTTGTTCATTAAATTCAAGAGTATAAAAGGTATCCCAAAGACTAGGCTCTGGAACTAACGGCTCTGTTTCCGAGTTTGTTGAGAAAAAATTAGTTACGCACATCAAAGCAGAAAAGTGGGAAGGAACTGGATGTCCATTCATAAAAAAACTTAGTTTCCTTCTACAAATTCTTGAGCGAGATGACACGCCAACAGTTTTGTTACTATTTGATGGACGAATATACGATTCCTGTTGCTGTGGCGAAATGGAGGACGAATAATGGTCAGAAAAAGAATTGCCTAAAGCACATGGACGTGTAGGAGACAACGTATCCATATCTAATTCTACTGCCGGGAGAGAAGAACTCAAAGCGTCGTTGTAAAGAGTGTCCCAACCATCTTCGTCTCTACTAAAGTCTTCATCAGCTTCTTCTTGTTCTTCGCTGACATCAGCGACCGGAGCAGATTGATCAACCCATACGTCTGTACCATCTTCATCATCAAAATCACTCATATCCTCTTCTTCTTCTTCTTCTTCCAAAGCATCCTCTTCTTCAGCAATAGATAATGTTCTGTAGACAGTGGTGTCTTCTGATGGGCTTTCATAACTTTGTGAACTTTCCTGCGCGGAATCCCATCCTAAATATATTTCACGGTGATTATTTTGCAAAACAAAGCACAATAAACTCACCTTCTTCAATACCTGCAACACTATCTTCATCTGTCGTATCTTCAGGATCCCCCTGATTTCGCAACAACGGAAGACGCTGCCCAGTATTCGAACGAAACCTTCTGTTTCGGGTGCTTCCAAGGTTGGTATTATTCCTCTGTTCAAGACGTTTGGCAACAAATTTTTCTATGGCACGGATGCTAGTTAAAGGCTCTATAGAAGCACAGATTGAAAATGCGTGTCGTGTTCTTGACTGCTGTTTTAGTTTAAACTTGAGAGGTTGATGCAATAAATGAAGAGCGGTTCCAACAGTCATATCAGGGGAAATGACTGGAAGATCTTCAGTTGCTGCCAATACATCCACAGTTCTTGCTATAAGGTTTCGAAAACCTTCTGGATTTCTTCTTGCACTTTTAGCAAACATTGCGAGTCGTTGTTTACGAGACAAATCGTTTCCATTCGGGGCAAAAAAATTCACCACAGCAGAAATAGTGTCGCTTTGAATCATTTCAAACCTTGAAACAGTCTTTTCCCCATGAAACATACTCAATAAAGCATCCAACTTCTTTTCCATCTCCTCCGGACACACATTTATCTCCGGCATATTACTTAAAAAGTGCCCAATCTCTCTTAATGATTCAAAAAATGGGTTCTGAGATTGACATGCTTCCGACTCTGAATAGAATTCCAAGATACCATCGATATTCTGCACAAGAGCTCCATTTGCTGAGTCTTCCTCTGAGGAGGATTGACAGCGTTCCTTCAGCCTTCGAAGCTCATAAAATACTCCTTCACGAACAAAAGGAACTCTCAAAGACTCTTTCAAACTATTCATACACGCAACTGCCAAATGCGTACCAAAAGCGTTTTCCATTTTGGAACCATTGAAACTCAAAAGACTTGAAATAAATGGAATAAAGGTGCTGCTGATACTTTCTGTAGGATTATCAAACAAGGTTGTCTTCAATACGTCACTCGAAACACATCCAACAAACTTTCTCATGCAAGACATAATCTGTCGTTTCACTACGGTACTGGTCGAAGACTTAAACAACTTGATAAATTGGGGAAACAGTAGAGTACCATATGGATGTAGTATTTCAGGTGACTCAAGAAGCATATTCCTTCTTAGTCTCTCGATATCACTTCTGGACTGATCGGAAAAGCGTGATGAAACTTCAATTCGATAAAGTTCCACTATCTTTCTTTGCATAGTGTGGTTGCTATTATCCAAGTATTCTTCGGATTCTGTTACAAGGGCATCTGCCAGTTGTAGCACATCCGATGCCGAGCACGTCGCAGAACTGTCTTGTTCAAGCAAATCCTTTAATAAGACTACAATCGTCATTACATGTCCGTTTTCACCCACTCGTTGCTCTGTGAGAATACGCTTCAACAAAACTGCAGAGCCCCTAGCTCCATTTGATAAGAGGTTTAAAATATCAGATACGGTATGAATCGACAAGGATGATATTGCGAACAACAAAAAATCCATCATCTTTGTAAGAATAGGAAAATCCTCGCCTGTGGAACTTCCAAGTGCAAAAATTTTCGAAAGTTCAGCCGAATGCCATCTAAAAGAATCCGTCAGACGGGCAAATGCAGTTATCCCGCTTTCCCGAATACGAGAGTCTTCAAAAGACAGCAACTGATACAATGCAGGCAATGCCTCTTCTACCTTGTCGAATGCATCCAACGTAACGGAACGACACAAATTGGCAGCAGTGCTGGCTGCTGTTCTTTGGACACCTGTCGAGAAAAAATCGATAAAAGATAGCACTGCAAGTAGGCCACCAGAACGAAGAACCGGACCTGGAAATTCTCGACTCATCTTTTCAAGTGCAGTCAAAGCCTGTTCTGCTAAGTCTATATATTCTATGGATAATAGCGTGTTACAAAGCAAACTAGGTGCTCCGTGATGAGTGATAGCCGCTGCCGAGTGAGGAAGAACTTCCATCATATGACTCAAAGCTCGAGCAGCAAGCAGCATCGTATCAGGGGACTGACTCTCCTCCAGAAGGGTCACTAACGCAGGCACGAACGAATCTATTTGGAAGGAAAGCAAAGAATCCTCTGTTCCAATAGATAAATATTCACAAAGGTCGTTCAGAGCTGCCAGTCTTTGTGACTCGTCAGTGGGGTCGCGAATTGAACCTAACAAGTGACTAGTGCGCACACCTCGTTCTACAGCAAACAAGTCCTCAATACCCTACAGTTTGTGATTGGCTGTATTTCTGGATTTTCAGAATATACTTACGGTTCCTAGTCTTCTAAGTAAGCCATGCAAAGAGCTAGATGTTGCAATACGTCTAGAAGTGGATGCTTCGTGAAGCTCTGGGGAAGACATTCCCTCATTCCTTCTGGAAACATTCACCCTGTCATTTGCAGAGCTTGAAGAACTATGCGACTCGAAGCTCTTTCTGTTTTCGTCGGAGTTTGCCTCGGTGTTCCCTCTTTGCGCCATTTCCTTCGTCCTTTCAGAGCTGTTACTTCGCAACCTCTTTGAACTTTTGAATAAAAATCCCTTTTTAATTCTACTATCCTTTATACAGTGACGCTTAGTACCTAAAGTTTTGTCAGTGTCCTCATTGAGTGTTTTCCGAGTTGTTCCTACCTCTTGTTTTCGAACTAGAGGGTTGCAAGTCTTCTGTTGTTGGTTGTGAGTTGAACTCGGAAAGATTCTTCTCCTTTTTGTTTGTCTGCTTAGAACGCGACAAACCAGGTAAACGAAAACCCTTTCCTTGTTTGTGTTGGTCCCTTTCTCCACGTGACAGACAATAGTTTGTTTCTGCACAAGAGTCGACTCTTTTTTCTGTATTTCTCGATGTACACTCCAAGGACCTCTTACGGTCCTTACTTCTTGTCTCCATACCCCATGCTCTCAAGCTCTCTAACCAATGCTGCTTCCAAAGAGCCAACGCACGCCAAGTACAATTCTTCCGACTCTGCTGGACCAACAAGAAGAAGATGGGGAAGAGGGATGGTAGACTTTGTGAGTGGCTGGTTGGAGCGGGAAATTCTCGTGGCAGATTCATGTTGTTGCTCTATAGTTAGTTGATTATGGATAGTATTGCATGTGTTTTCAATAATACGCTTGTTGTCATTCATAAAGATGGTCTTGTATCGATTATACATTTTACAAGAGTCAACTGACTTTGACAATGCAAGTACATAGTATATTTGCTTGCTGCTGGCTCTTATACTCGTCTTTTCCAAATAATATCTTTAACATTGATTTCATATTCAGCAACTGGTATTTTCGAGGACAATTGAAAGAGTTGCAATCAGATATCACAAGAAAGAATAAAAAGAACTGCTATAAACTGAGTTGGTAAGTCCATCCCAAGAATGATGAGTCAAACAACAACAACAACACTATGCTATTGGCTAACAAATAAAGGAAGAATGATGGGAGCACTACAAGTCTGACAAGGTTCTATAACAAAGGAACCTCGAGTAGTTCCCAAAACATTCTCCTATCATAGGTACAACAAGTTTGCGGTGTCTTTCACTCTAAGAGACTGCGAAATATCCTCCTCCTCCACCTCCTTCCTGGAAAAGGAGAAAACTTCGAAATCAAAAAAGAAACCATAAGTCACCTTTGTAGGATAATAATCTATAGAAGATATCAGCAGCAACTTGTCGTTTCACTAAATAGAGTAGTAGTATATGTAAACATAAACCCATATGGTCTTTGTTTTAAACCTAAGACACTATTGTTGACCCTATTACATGATATAACAACCCAAAAGATGTGATATGGAGAAAGCGCAATTGTCCTGTGTTTGTAAATCATAAAACTTGAGTGTTTACTGAAGAGATCTAAACCTCAAAAGAACCTCCTCCATTGAGAAACTGAATGATACATGAATGTGTTTCTTTTCGTTCATGTATATCTTCAAAATTGGAATGACAAGAAACGATAGTTCAAACAGATATGTAATGCTTAAGCCATAGTCAAACATTGCCAAAGAAGATTATGAAAGCACTAAAACCATTGAGGATACTCTTCGATTCTAGAATCTCGGAATAAAATATTTCACCATCAATGACTTTCTTGTTCTCCATGACAAATCCTAGAAAGCATCTTGAAGAGTATTCTATTCTATGTCTCTCTCTATTTATGTTGTGGCAAGCTTGGTGGGGAGTTGGTTCCCTATTATTCCATTTTCGATTTTATTGACACATGTTTGCCGAAGACTATGACGATCAAAAGACAACTCCTAGTTATGCCAAACGTTGGATATGTATTTATCCTGTATATATAGATGCCTCTTGTTCTTTGTTTCAAGTAAGTTTCTAAAGTATATATTGTGTTGGTTATTGGAGTGCCGTTAGGGTAGAAAGATTTCCAAACACTTATGTTCCGACACTCCTAGTGCAGAAGAAATTGCCAAAAGTTGTGAACAGCTTGGCTTTGAAACTCTCTTAGAGGTGAGTATGTTGATCATAGTTTGTACTCATCATTGTTTCCTGAATGAGACATGGGTTGTCTACGGACATAGTCTGATAAGAAACATCCGAGAGATAATTTTCGAAAAGGACGTATTCGAGTTCATTTATTTAATGAACAACACAAGTCGTTGGTCTCGGTGATAGAAACAAGTTGGTATATCTTTCTGGTTGGACACAGAGATAGTCAAGCTCATCTGAATTTGCAGGAAAGCAACTTTTGACAAAGGTTTCTCAGTGTATCCTAGAACAACGTTTGAAGCACGGTTATAAAGGAAACAAAACGACTATGGATGATAAGACGGGACAGAAAGGAAAGAATAGAGCAAAACGATCATAAGAATATCTTTTCTTTCTATGGAATCAAAATTTTATTTTTTCTGGACATTGGAATAAACCTTCATGATGATCAGGAGACTTGTGTTTATCTCAAGTGGTTACTATGTTCGTTTCCTATCCTTCAAGTTTACTCCTTTGTTCAATTCCAAACCACATTGTTTAAAAACTTGTTTATCACAACCAAGGTTTTGTATCTTTATGTCTCATAGAAAGTCTTCAACAGAAACTGAAGAGCACCCTTCCCATCAACGACTCGTTGCAGACTTGGCCAAAAAAGTGCCTCGTCCAGTTGTATTATTTTTGGTTCTTTCGACAGTCTTCTTAGGATCTCTATTTCCGTTGACATTGAAGCTACAAGGACCACTATTAGGATTGGGTTTTAGTGAAAGTAAAGTGCTGTATTTCGACTCGGCTCCTGGAGTGGTGAGTCTATGATAATGCTTTAGACAAGGCCTCAATATTTCCTAGTCTTTTGTGACACTTTGGTTATTGACTATCCTTTTTTTTCCAGAAAAGGCAACTTATATCTTTCGCATATTGGTTGCTATTTTTGTTGTTTCGAGTATTATTTATGGATTAGTACAATATTCGGTGGTAAGTGTGTTTCTGCTGTATATATGTTTTATGGTTTTGACTTTTATGGGAATCAGATTGCTCCTAGTGATGAAGCAGCTCTTGTGATCGTTTCTATTCCGACTTTGTTATATACAGTAATATAGTTTTGATGATTGCATATATTATCATATGACATGCTTATGTAGACATTCTTTAGTTGGCGTTTAAGACAATATCATTTACAAGGGAAACTACCCAAAGGAAGACAGCGTAAAGAATGAAATAATGACTGATTACATGCCAAGGTAGTTTATTTCTTTTCAAAAGGTAATAAAGCTGGACCTTGTTCTTGAATCACACCATTTCCACCACAATAAGGACAAGCTCTCTCTACGTACTGACATGAAATAGCTTGTGCAGGAGTTGCCGGACCACATGAAAGACGAATAATCGTTCCCGTTCCAGCACAGAATTCACATGCCGTAAGAAAAGCATCTTTTGCTTTCATTTGATCCAATAAAGGTTTCTTAACCCTTTCTCCCATTCCTAACCTCCACATAGGTACTAATAACAGAATGGCAATTAAACCACAACCCATTAAACTACTCAAATAGGCCTGCCATCCATATCGAGCAATGAGAGTGGTCAATGGAAATCCAGCAAAAGAAGCTCCTAAATATGCTACCCAACCTAAGAAGCCTATAGTTGTGCTTACTGCGTCTTTATGAACAATTTCTGCACCAGCAAGACCCACCAGCATTTGTGGTCCGTAAATAAAGAAACCGATAGAAAATATAACCAACCAAGTGATATATCGAAACGAACCAGGAATGTACCATAATGATATGATAGAAACCAAAACTCCAACCAACCATAAAATGATGATTGGAATCCTTCTTCCTCTCAACATACGATCACTAGCCCAACCACTAACCAAAGAACCCATTAAACCTCCTATTTCCATACCCGATACTCGAAATGCAGCCTCTTGTGGACTTGTAACTCCTTTAAAGTCCAAAAGAAATACATGTGCCCACGAGGATATTCCTTGTCTTATAAAGTAAATAAAAAAATAAGACAAAGCTAATAACCAAACATATGGATTGGAAAAGACATAAATTCGAAGACTTGCCAAAAAAGACAATCTTTCATGTTTATCTTCAGCAGATGAAGAATGGTCAGACTCTGAATCATCTCGATATATATGAACAGGAGGAAGACCTAAAGATTCATTCCATCTATGAGAATTCCAAACACAACTTCCTACTTACCCACTGACTCTGGCTTATCTCTGAGTCGATTGAAAAGAAAACAGGACATTGCAAGACCTAAAATACCTGGAACTATCATTCCATAGTTCCAACCATATTTTGTGGCAAAGTAACCAGCAACAAGAGGAATCAAAAAACCACCAGTATTATGTGAAGTATTCCAAAAACCCCACCAAGTTCCTCTTTCATTTCTACTATACCATTGAGTTAATAACCGTGCACAAGGAGGAGCTCCGAAGCCTTGAAATACACCATTCAGTGCCCAAAGTAAGCACAGAATATACAAATTGGAACTTAAACCAAATAAAATATTGACAACTCCTGTGATAGCTAAGCCAGTAGACATAAAGAGACGTGTAGAAAAGCGATCCGAAAGAATACCACTAGCGAGTTTGCTAAAGCCATAAGCAAGTGGAAAGATAGAAGTGATAACACCCAACTGTTGCAAGTTGAAGCCCAAAGCCACTCTCATGGCAGGTGCCACATACGTAAAGCTATTTCTCGTGAAATAATAAAACGCATAACCAATAAAAATAGAATAGAATATACGGATTCTCCAGTGCCAATATTTGCGATCCAGTTCTTCATCCGCACCTTCCAATAACTTCGATTTGACGTCGCTGCTATTATCACGAAAGGATTGCGGAGTTTCCAAAGAAGCCCTGTCGGTCAATCTATCGTACGGTTCTTCTACACTCGATCTCATTAAAAGCTCGTTACAATCATAGCGTTTGTATGGTGTGCCAACTTTACACGTACGCTTTCTTCTTCTCACTTTGTTTGACCACGCACTCTTCCACGACATCCCAGAATGGAAAAGGCCTATGAAAGCAGCAGAGCTTTTGTGCAAATACTTCTTTTGGTAATGAGAATGTATTTGAGTTTTAGTGGGAATATCCATCCTAGGTCTCTCTGTGATATTCTTGACTTTCCTTTATTCAACTTGCATCCACTATTATTAGAAAATCGAAAACTCTATCCTCTCTTCTCACCAACTCGGTTGGGACGACAAATGATTTAATCCAATAAGAAAATATGAAGTGCCACCCTCTTTCATTTTTACTTTTGCTCTTTAGACCTTTTCAAAGCTCTCTGTTTTTTGATAACAAGTTGATCAAGTTTTTGTCTACCAATATGAATACGGCCCACTTTTCGACCCAATATGGGCTGCATTGTCACATTCCTTTGACTCCTTCTTTGTTTCGGTCTCTTTGTGGCTTGCTTCCACAAATCATCTGCTGCGAGTCGATATCTACGTAAGGAGAAACGTATACAAGGTCCAGCTTCTTCCAAAGCAACTCTTGGGAGATAAGTATCAGATTTTTTTAGTCGAACAATAAAGTTTTGAAAACTTAATGTTCGATCATGGTATAATGAAATGACAATGACGTTGTCCAATTGTTCTAAACTTATTTGTCGGTCTTCAAAATCGTGGAACAAGTCTCAATAAGAAGTAAGCAAGATAGAACAGAGCAAACCAGTTTCACACCAACTCACCGAGAAACAAGTTTTTCAGTTTCCTACTAGCATCGTCACTATCAAAGTCACCCACGAAGCAGACGAGAGGCTTCAACTGTGACTTGAGTTGTTTGGCCTAAGACGGCCTGTCAATGGTCTCGACAATCAAAACAATGCTATATTTACCATTTCGAATTCTTCGAGACCTTTGTACTCTATTATTCCTAGTTCGAACATATCGAGCAGGTGAAAGTCATATAATCTTCCTAATATCAAGTTGTTTGGTCGTTTTTTGGTATGGTTCCCCAAAATAAAAAGAGAACAGTCGTTCCTTTTGCAAAGAAATTCTAAAGAGGCTTCTCCACCAGTTTCAAAAGGCAAAATATCGTTCTTCTTTCGAAGTTGTTTACAGTGTGGTTTCTTCAATCTTGACAAGTCTGTAAGTACGTTCTTCAATTGTTGGGAAGTCTGATGTCCGTGGATAACCAGTAAACCTTTCGGAGGTTCCTCCCATTGAGGAGCAATACTTTCCAAGTGTTTCTTTCCTTTTCTTGTTTTGGGTGGTCTTTGCGTTTCAACATTTGAAGCAGCAGCAGCAGCAATCATCGTCTCCTTCCAAAATATAATTTGGCCGATGGTCGCTTTGGCTAAATTGCCAATGCTCTTCTTTTATAGAGAAAAGTAGATGCTTGAAAAGTTCAACATATACACATAGCAAAATGAATATGATTTTACAAAAACTCTTCTTCACCATAGAAAACCATTTATTATCCCAAAATACTTTGAACTTATCGAAGGGTAAGAAAGGCAGTCAGAGCAATCAAACCTACTCCAGCCAACGACCACAATAATATGTACTGTCCACTTTTATTCGATTCGGGATATGAGTTATCGTCTTGTGTCGTTTCAGGTATCCATTGTGGTGGACGTTCCATATTCTCTTGATAAAGTCTGACATATTTAGGTATACTGTTTTCCTCATTGCCCATAGGAGCTCCCGAATCTCCCTTACTACTGGGAGCAACCTCAGAGGCAGCCACCGTTCTCCACGTTACAGGATCGACAACCACCTTTTCTCCAAACTTCTCTCTCGCTTCTTGTCTTCTCTTCGCTGCAAATTCTTCAGAATATTGCTTTCTATTCTCCACTTCCATAGGACTTTCAAATACAAGAGTAACTTCATCCCCAAAGCGTACTTGAATACCTTTCAAAACACGTGGTAGACCAACTCCTCTCGTAGACCACACTTCCTCACCAAAAGTAGCACTAATAGCTACTAGAATGTCACCTTTTCGAATATCACCACGTGAGGCTCGAGCTGCATTTCCTCGAGGATCAATATCAGCCACAAATACCATGCCGTCTTCTGCTTCTTCCAAAACCAAACCTAAAGGTTTCTTTACAAAATAAGCTCTTTCTCCAGGTTGAACCTTCCTTCTAGAACGATCTTGGTCATCTTGAAATATATTGTAGTTGTATTCTGCAACTATGCGAAAGGAACGAACGTTGATTGCTCTTTTGGAATGGAAACAGCCTCTTCTAAAAGAATAACTTTTGTTTCCTAAGTGAAATGCAGAAGATAACTGACTGGAATTTTGTAAAGTAAAAAGACATGAGTGATAACTCGTCAAGAAGCTCAAAGCTTGCATGTTTTGTCCAACGCACCAAATTGATATCAAAATCAGCTTGTGGAGATGTAACGTAACCTCATTTGTGTTGAAACTTGTCACAAGGTCTCTCAAAATGCTTATTGTAATACTTTTGCACAAAGTTGATCAATTCTACCTTGAAAAAACATCTATGTCGTCCAATACTCATACCGAACTTGTCGTTGGCCTCTTGAAAAATCTGAAAACTGGTTTTCTCAGAACAAGACCAGCGTTCAAGCTCGACAAGAGAAAATGAAAAATCTTATGCTTTCAGCTATAATATAACGTTCAAATAAGTGCATTATGACTAGAAGAACACCTTGAAGACTTCAAACTGCATTCGAAAGTGGAGTAGATATAACACGACAGATAAATATAGCCAAATATGGCTTAGGCCGAGTCAAAAGTTGTCAAAATCAGTACAAACGAACTAGTGATCATTTGCCCATTGTTGAAATCTGAGTCGCTATTTGATGATAGGTCTTAGCTAAAGATTGGTATAACTCATCACAAGCACTTGATATAAATGGATACTGTAGCCATTGAGATTCCTCGCTATCGATATGAAAGTGCTCTCCTAGAAGGGAAAACCAGTATTTGATCATTTTGTGATACAAAGGAACAAAGTTGTTGTCGATTTGATTATCATTCAGAGTCCAGTCCAGCGAATGAAATGAAGGATCTTTTTGTGAAGAGACTGATTGTTTTTTTGAAGTTTGCTCCATCTCCTCATTTTGATGAATTGACAAGGAAGAGTCGATATATTCTCTTTGACTGATTCTCAGTGAAAGCTTATGCAAAGCTCTTTTCCTTCTTTTCACCACCCCTGCTTTGTTTGGCATGAATGACGAATACTGTCGTTCATCGTTGTTTCTCGTCTGAAAGTTACCACGTTGTGGAGACTTGGTCGAGGATTGTGGTGATTCCATACAATTTTCCAAATGTTGAGAAGGAGAACAATTTTCATTTAAAGGTTTCAAAGAATGTTCATGAGATATGGGATGATACCAAAATAGTTTGATGTCGGCTACGCCATCCATTCTTTGTATATGTCGTTTCCATATCGTTGTGAACGTTGCTCGATAGTCTGATTCCATTTTCTGAGAAACAATAGAAGAAGCCATTGCATGAATTTTCTTAGCGACAGAAGCGAATATGGAACCAAAGAAACCTGGATAGGTCAATGGAATGATAGTATGCATTTGAAAAGTCGTTTGTTTGTATTGTTTACAAAGCAAACAAGATCGGGATACTCCTCCTTGAGTACGAAAGGTTATTCGAAACCATTGATAAGCAAATGAATTTTTCCTTTCGTACCAATCATTGAAGAGGTCACTTTCGTGGTCATCTATTCGAAATTCACAAGGAAGTCTTATGGTATGCCATCCATGTGTATCTGTATCAAGTTTTTCTATTTCACCAACAGGTTCGAGATGACGAAAAAATGGCCATAATGATCGAGTTTCATTCGTTCGATGCCCTTCTCTCGTGACGCTTACGATACCGGAACCAAGCCAAGTGGACGATGATCGAACAAAGAGTGCTCCTTTCCAAAGAAAGATATTCTTCTCCAGAGACTCCAAAAGAGTGGTTAGTTTTTGTTCCTCTACTCGTTGAACCAAGTTGATCATTAGAGACCATTTTGAAAGAAGAAGAGAATTGCTACAAGACCCAACAACCATAGAAAATATGCAGTGCTTGTATGTTGTTCTCCACTTGTGAATAATATTTACCATATAGAGCAACATTTTCATACCGTTGTTATCGACTGTAGTCTGTTGTTGCTTGACTCGCAGGTCAAAGATGATATGGGTTGAAAGAGAAAGATGGAAAGAGGCTTCCAAGAGTTGCTGTGCTTCCTTCACAAGATTATCATAATGAAGAGAAATAATTGATTGTGGTTTGTTTTGTTTCTCGTTTTCCACTAGTTGCTCTGAATGTGGTCTCCAGTTTGTATACACTGCCACTGAACAACCATCCTCACACATGACCAGAGAGGAAAACATACTTCTTTTTCTCCTACAGCCATTTGTTTCTTCTCTTTTTGTTTGATGTATTTCAAAGTCTGTTTCAAAACTTTTTAGAAAAGGTACTATCCATAATATATGAGGATCCAAACAATCCGTAGCCATCTCATTCAATAAAGAAAAGCACAAACATTTTAAATATCTTTGCATTGGGCGCCAAAATGAACTCCGATGAATATGTCGAATATTTGGATACGCAAATAACCAAAGTATTGAGAGAGATAGAAGTCAATTTAATAAATATATATCGAGTATCCATAGAACTGCAAACTTGTGTAAAGAAGCCTCTTCCACATTTGAAGGAGTTACACGAAATTGTGTCCCCTTGGTGTGCCTATTTGAGAGAACTGGTTTCAACAAAGGAAACAACTAGGGTTCCAACCGTTCAAGGAGCTTTCAACAACGAAAACGCCTTGAGTGAAGCAGAACAAAATACTTTACAAGTACGGTAAAATGGGACAAAACGGAAAGTGTTTTCTCAAGTGACTAACTAGGAAATTTCCAATTTATTGGCTCATACCACTGAACAGTTATCGTTGGCGGAGAACAGCACCAAAACTTTGAGAGAAGAGTTTCAACGAACACAAAATACAGTGGATACAAAAACTTCACCGAGAAACTGTCAAGAAAAAGCCGAAATACAGGAGCAGTTGTTCCAAGTGGATTCTCCTACAACTATGTGGAAAGAGTTGTTAGATAAATATTCTGAAGAAAGTCATTCTACGAGTGAGCATTGGTATGGAGAAGACAACATACAGTAATAAACGATTCAACGACTCTGCTGTCAAATCTCTGATATATCGAATCTATCTCGTCATAGAGCCATGTCTGCAATAGGATTAGCATGAATAGTAACATCTCGTATTATGATGTCTTCCAAAGGACGATACTTCTCGTCCACTGGTATCTTTTCTATTTTCTTTAAAGTATCGAAGCCATAAATAACACTAGGTGACTTAATGGACTGCAACAATGTAGCTACTCACTTACTGTCCAAAAATGGTATAAGCTTTATCCAAATGGGGTGCCTTATCAAGAGTGATAAAAAACTGACTTTGATTGGAACAAGGTCCTCTATTCGCCATGGCAACCATCCCACTTCTGCTGAACCTTAAGGTTTCCACAATTTCGTTATCAAAAGGCTCTCCCCAAATAGAAGTTCCGCCTTTTCCTGTTCCTGTAGGGTCACCTCCTTGAACAATAAAACCACTTATCAACCGATGGAACTTAGTTCCAGTATAGTAATCACTGGCACATAAGGCGAGAAAGTTCTAAAAGGCCAGTTAGAATGGTCCCCAAAAAGTGTCAACTTACTTCTGTTGCCTTGGGAGACATATCACAGAACAACTCTATCTTTATATCTCCATGGGTTGTATGCAAAGTTACAGACTAACGACAGTCAAAAGAACTTGAATCAGAAACTATTACTAACCATAATCGGATGTCAATATTGCTGTTCTAAAATTTCTCTATGCGGCATTCTTCAAGTAGAGACTCTGCTTCTTCTCGTAGTTTTTATGAGAGGACACGTTGGTCAAGCAGAAGTTCTACGTACCGAGAAAAGAATTTTGCAAAACAGGGATATGTTCAAACTGGTTCTGATAGAGATGACTTTGCGCGAAGTTTTTATCCAAAACGAGGTCCAGGATCCTTCAAGGGCGCGTTTGTGGAAAGAAAGGAAGAATCTAGTAGAATTCAAAGACCGTACAAAAACTATCACAAGTATGTTCCAGATATAAGTCGAAATAACCACAATGTTGCAAATTATCCCCTTAGAAAGGAAAATAGCCCTTACTTGGTGAAAGTTTGGGTGCGAAACCTTCCTCCTTCCTACAGTGAAGACGATTTTCATATGGCCTTTGAATCGGCTGGTCATTCTTTTTCATTGGTTGCCTGGTGTCAGTTCTACCCGGGTTGTCCCGCAAGTCGCAAAGAAACATTATCTTCTGCGAAGAAAGGTTTTGCTTACCTTGCGTTTCAGTCTTTGGAGGACGCATTGGGGTTTGAAAAGGAGTACAGCGGCTTGAAGTTGAAAGATACAAACAATGGTGTTGAGTATGGAATAAGAGTATTCCGTGCACTGTTTCCAAAGGTTCCGTCAAAGTTTCGTTGTCGTGATTCTTGCGTTGCGACTATCTTCGAAGATGCGGATTTTCGTCGTTTTGAAGAATCACTGAATGGTACACAAGATGAAAGAGAGCAATCGGAGGGAAATTTAAGTGTCATAAACGCAACTTCAGATAGTGACGATAGGCAATGTCAACAAGTTAATAATAGAACTCAATCTGTATCTGCAGCTGATCTAGCTTTTGACAAAGGAATTGGTTCGCAAGAGAGAACAGTCAAGAGTTCTAATGGTGAAAAAGATACGATTCAAAGTAATATCCCAACAAAGCAACGATATTCTCAACGAATCACAGAAAAAGTTTCCTCATCATCTCGAAGTCGTTTGACTCCTCGTTATCGAGTAAAGAGCAAAACAGAACAAGGACAAAAATAATATTTCATTCGTATTACAAGCTATGTAGGCTTTCAAAGACATTGTGGAGTCTTTACCCTTAACCATGTTTTACTTATTTCATGGAACTATGGAAAGTAGAAATCGTTCCGACTGAAAACGTTTCAAGTTGTAACTGAAATCTTTTACGAAAATTGGAGGTTATTGAGAAGTTGTCAAGGTTCGCAGAAAGAAGACAATAGCAAAAAATATGATGTATATCGACGAAATGGAGTGTTGGTTGGACAAGCTCACGTGGCCAGCTTGTGTTTGCCAGTCAGATGCTATACAGTAGTATACAACCTTAAAAGAAATAGAATAATTTGTTGGCAACAATACTAAGAGTAATAGTTTAAATTTTTGAAGGTTCGGAATATTAATGACCTGTGTTTGTCTCGTTAGATGGTTTTGTGAGCTTATATCACAGTTGTCTAGAACTGTATAAATATAAAAAATCCCCTTGAATGTGTAGACTATTGGGAATATCCGGATAAAGCTAGGTTGGCCGAGTGGTCTAAGGCGGTAGACTTAAGATCTACTGGGGCTACGCTCCGCGAGGGTTCGAACCCCTCACCTAGCATTTCTTTGTATGACATTTCCAGTGTTTATTTTGTTTTTGGTTGATTCTTCAAGAGAAGACCTCATTTAAATACAAGTTTGAGGAGATCTTTCTTTTGTCACAAAGTGGTCTCACTATGAGCTACATTTTCTATTTCAAATTGTATTTTTTTAGAAACGTTACGAAATGATAAGAGTATGATGCATAGAGAGTTCACTCTCATTGGAGATGGCGAATGATTGACCAGTTACCACTGTAGACGAAGTGGACTGAAGCTCTTTTCAATGCAGCGTCTACTAAAAACGTGGAATGATCGAGGGCGTTATTGTAGGATATGGCAACATTTTTTTGTCGCACTTTTGTCAACAGGAACGACGGTGCCACCGTTGAAGACTACGACTTTGGAACCAACAGAACATATGTTTAATCTACTTCACTACGGGAAAGTGAAAGTTTATCCTTCGAGAGAAAGAGTCTTACAGCTACTTAACACGATGAAGCAGGAAAAAAGCTGTGAGTCAGGGAAAGGAAATAAATCGTCTGGGCGGATCCATTTTCAACGAATATTTTTTGCTTCGGAGGAAGAAGCAGAGAACAAGCTAAAGCAGGCTGCAATGAACGAGGTCACTCATAGACAAAGAGGTGCTTTAACTGCACTCATTCGTCCTATTTTCTTCCAAGCTTATGTTCAACTGGGAAGGCACAGTGCTTGGAAACTTGTGTCCGTATTGGAAAATGTATGTTCCAAAGAAGAGACGGCAGAAGAGGCTAGAATACGACAGCTTGCAATAGAGCAGTGTATAAAGGCTTTGTGGACTGAAAGCTGGAAACGAAAGGATGTTGAAACTTTGACCTTTCTCTTAACTTTGATCAAGGTATTTAGTCAGGTTTGTTGATGTAGATATTTTGTTTCATGAAAAAAATTTTACAGAAGAAGCAACCCATGCGTATAGTCGATTTAGAACGACTCATTCAGTATCAATATCATATCCAGAAAAGTTCTGTGGCAGATAATCTTATCAAAGCGACAAAGAGTAGAGAACAAGTCAACCAAATACGAGAATTGTATTGGAAGCTTGCTGAACAGTTTCCACAATCTTCCAAGGTAAGAAGTACTCATCTATTATCTATTTCGATTCTCAGATATTCATCTCAGCTGCACAATCTTTATCTTTTGTTTTGTCACAATGAGCTGTCCACTACACAAGCGAAAAAAGAAATGCATCTGGTGTTGAGCTGTGATCATTTCTCATTTTCTTGTGAAACTTTTCGAGTTCTGCTTCCTTCAGTTTCTAATAAGGACCATTTCATCCTCTATTTAAAGGTTGCAAATCAACGCAAGCTCTTTAGACGCCCTGTATTTTCTATTTGGGTGATTAAGGCAATGTTCCGTCTCTATGACATATCCACAAACCAAGTAGAGCGTCTCAAATGGCTGCAGTTGATGCAATTATACTTGGAATGTCAGTTGAACAAAGGTATCAGTGTTCCCAAGGAAACTATTGAGGAGGTTATGATTGAGTTGGCAAGACGTGGACAAGTAAAGGTAATTATGCATGATAAGAAAGTATTTGGTTTACCGACTGTGTATATCAGGCGTCACTTCATCTCTTTTGGTTTCTCAAGTCTTGCTGGATGAGTGGCCCAGATAGACGTGTGTTGAGGATTTTGTTGCTAACTACGAGTCGAAATTCTTTTCCAACATGTCAACACCAAGTGAACGAGATTTGGAAGTTGCTGATGGGTAGAAGGGAAGCCAACACAATAGTTGCTAAGGATCAGAAGCTTTATATTTATGCATGTGGAATGAGTAAACAAGTGGACAAATTGTTGGCTTTGCGGCATTCTATTTTTGATGAAAAGATTGAACTTTATATGGCTTTGATTCATGCTTTGCTTTGGAACCACCTGAAAGAGGAGGCATTGTTGCTTTTGCAACAACTGGAGACGCAGTTTCCTTATTTCAATGCGTCTTTGATGGGATGCTTTTTATTACCTCCCCGAAGTATTTTGTGGATGTTGTCCAACGATGAGGTTCGAACATTACTTGAACGTTGTTATTCGGTAGATTTGTTTTTAGAGTTACTAGCAAAGCATTCTCTCTTTATCAAAGGAGATCCCTTTTTTAGAAGAGATATTGTTCAGATATTGGTTCGTTTTTGGTATTTGTTAGATTCTGTGGGTGTGCATGGAATGGAAGATTGCAGTTATGATTGGATATTTTCGGAACTGGAATATTTTCAGCGGCATGAATGTTATTCACATAGTGCAAGTGGAAAGGAAGAGAGTTACAAAGAAAGAATATTAGATCATAGCTTTGTAAAGTTACTGGTAGAAAAAGGGATGGATGAATTGGCTGGTCGTTTAGATATGTTTGCTTGTATATGCAAGATTTAGAAAGATTGTTATCTTTCCCTAGCTGGAGTCGACTATTTATCATACTTTTTGAATTCATGGAAATAAAATCAACTTGAGATAGGAATGTGAAGGAAATTCGCACAAGAACCAATGTGGATGGATAGATAGAAATAGAACAATGCTAGACTTGGAGAATATTTTTTTTGCTGCTATGGCGTTTGAAACAACCGAGTGCCATATGATTATCTTTTATGTTTTCTTATATTTCCATCTCTTTGCAAGGAATGAATTTAGTCTATCTGTTGTTGGCATAAGAATGAAGATTGATTACTTTTCAATAATAATCTTGACAAAAGAAACTTGTGACTTTTCATGTCATTAGTAATTGGTTTAACGGGTGGTATTGCTAGTGGAAAAAGTACTGTTGTAGAGCTTTTGAAGAAAAAGAGTAGGAACGACTATACATATCTCGTCAACCAACAAAATAACAATAACAACCATCTATTCTAGATGCCGTTGTCGTTGACGCCGATTGGATTGCTCGTCAAGTCGTAGAACCAGGAACTTTTGCTTACAAAAGGTAGTTGATGGTTGTCTAAAGGAGTGCAAATGATAAAATAGTAGAATTGTTCGTGAATTTGGAACACAAGTGGTTGGAGCTGATAGAAAACTGGATCGCACGCAGTTGGTAAGTTGCAGTGTTGGGATGACAGCTGTAACGTTGATATACAACATAGGGACGACTGATATTTGGAGATGAGTCAAAAAGACGCCAACTGAACAGAATTACGCACCCTTGGATTATATTTTATATGATTAGAGACTGTGTTATGAGTGTACTGATGGGTCGTCCTTTTATTGTATTAGACGTGCCACTTCTTTTTGAAACCAGGCGATTGTTATGGTTTGTAACTAATGGATTCGTTGTACTAGTAATAGACTTCAACTCTGCTAGGCTCTGCACTGTTACGGTCGTAGTTGTGTGTGACCGAGATCAACAAATTGATCGACTCGTGAGAAGAAACCACTTATCACGAGAAGAAGCCTTACAAAGGTAAGAATTGGTTGGGTCGAAACTCTTCCGATGATGGAATAATGATGGGTAGAATCGATTCTCAAATGCCTTTACAAGAGAAAGCAGCTATGGCACATTTCGTATTGGATAATTCTGGTAAGAGTGATCAAACATGTTCTAGTGAATGATTAACGAATATGGTAAAGGTTCCTTGTTAGCTTTAGAAGAGCAAGTTGAGAATCTTTGGCAACAACTGCAATGCATCCGGAAGCAACGGTTGCGTTATTACAAATTATTTGGCACGATATGTTTTGGGATTCTCGTTGGCATTCCCTTGTGTCGTTCTATTGCTACTCACTTATGAAATCATAATAATCACAATAATAAAATAAGATGGATTGAAAGCGTTAAAATGCTTTTAATGGAGTTATCATATAGAAAAAAACACGACACAAAAGACACAAGGCGCCAAAATGTCTTACTTGGATAATATCCAAATATTTCTCCAACGCATATGTAACAAATCATCCCAAGTTTCTTTCACTCTAACGACATTCTCTTTCAAAATGTCAGACGTGGGCTTTTCAAATACTTCATTCAATTCTTCCAGAGTCTTATCTTTAGTCTCTGGCATAAAGAACATCAGATAAATCCAACCAATTAAAGTAAGACCTCCATAGAAACCTACAAAGGTGCCCGTATTGGTCATGGCATTTGTCATGTGTTTGAATGCGTAAGTTGTGATAAAGTTGCCAGTAAAGTTAGTCACATCTGAAAGCAGCATTCCGTGACTTCTTAAATAAGTAGGATAGATTTCTGAGGCAACAACCCAAGGAGTAGGTCCAAGACATGAGCCCCAGAAAAGATAATAAATAACAACGCCCCAAATATATACACCTTCCTTTGTATGAATATTTGAAGCAAGAAATGAGAAACCAACGATAAACAATCCCACGACAACTCCTCCAATAAGTGTTAATAATAATGGACGACGTCCTAATCGATCCATCAGATATATTGCAGGAATCGTGGAGAGAAATCCAGTGCCACCACCAATCATACTGGTATATACTGCATTCTGGGCTGAAAGACCAGTTTCTACCATCAGTGTTCCCATATAATAATTGATAGAATTGATACCAGAGAACTGCTGAACACTCATGATGAGAATACCGTAAACTGCAGCTCTGCGACAACGTGGAATACGGATAAAGTCAAACCAGACAAAGCGTGACTTTTCTGCCTCACGTTCCTCCAAAACACAAAGCTCCATATAGAAGAATTCTTCTTTCTCTTCAAAGACATCAAATCCTCGAACTCTCTTCCACACGGCATAAGAATCCACCTTCCGACCTTTCCTCATCAAAAGACGTGGACTTTCAGGTAAAAACAACATTGCAATGAGAAAGATGGTTGAAAATAATAAAGAAGATCCAAGCATCCATCGCCAGTTACCAGAAACATCAACAAATATGGCAGCATCGATGTAACCGAATAACAAGCCAAGCATTATCATAACTTGATACAAGGACACCAAACCTCCTCTCCAACGTTTTGTGCTACATTCTGCAATATACGGAGGAACCGTTCCTGCTTCCAAACCTACTCCAGCTCCAAGAATCATTCTTCCAGGCAACATCATACCAAACGATTGAGCATCAGCTTCTAAAATACCACCGACTGTATACAGAAGACAAGCGACAATGATGGTGTACTTCCGTCCAAGCAATTCATTAACCGGCCATACCCTATGACAGTACTGTGAGTTATCTTACAATTTGTTGAGAATATGCAGCTTACATCAATGCACCAAATACGCCACCAAGAGGCATAAACCCAGTTACCATATCTTCTTTACTCTGGTCAATATTCAAGTCTACTGGCATATAGATACCAGCACCACTTATTAAGGACTGGTCAATACCATATAAGATTCCTCCCATGCTCGCGAACGAAGCAAGAATCCAAATGAAGTGCTTCGGATTACCAAAAGCTGTAGAAGTCAGAATTCTCCTCTTACTTAGTCTATTATTTTCTTCGTCAAGCTTATTTAATTCAGTATCCATTTCCTCTTCAGTATGTCCTGTAATTGCAAAGCGGTTTGTCTTTTGTTCCAAACTAACTTCCTTTGTTTCCTGTTCAGCTGACATAGTCTCTTGTGGGGCTCCTTCTTCAAGACTTATCTCTGCCTCGCTTTGCTTCACCATTGCAACAAAATTCACAAACACAACTTGACAACAAAAATGAAGTTTCTTTGCTCCGCTTTTGATGCCATTGTCCATAAGACTCGATCATGAAAGACGCGATTTGGAAGCCTGTCAATTTCTACGCCTCTTTCACCTCAACGAGAATCACAAGTTGTCGTGTTGGATCCCTTCGTCTAGAAAAAAGAGGAGGGAAATCAGAGAGTATGGAGCGATAGCCGTCTACGTAGTTGGCACGATTCAACAACAGCTCTCAGGAGGATTTGCAACCATGCACCTTCAAGCATAGAAGAGACTAAGAATAAGACTGTTTTCTTGTAATATGGAACGAATATGAACTGTGGACGGTAGAATATTATGACCTGAGTAAAGCTTACTTGTACTGAAAAAGTGTTGCAGAACTTCGTCAACAGGAACTCACCTCTATTTCAGGGTTGCCGGAACCGTACAACTTCAATTGAAGATACTGCTTTAGTTGCCTTATAGTGATATCCGCTGAAACTCGTAAGACAGGCTTTTGCAGCTCTCGCTTAGTCGATCCTTGGAGAGGTGTAAGTTGCAAAATGCAACAATCAGCTCCATTTTCTGCTCGTAGATTATTATCTTGTGAAGTCAATACTGCTGATGGTGCGAGATCTGTGTTATTACTGGCTGATAATATGGATACTGTTTGAAACTCCTCAACGTCCTGTTTCACTTGAGGAAGAATGGCGCGCAGTATTTCCTGGAGCCTTGTATCTTCGCGTGCGTAAATCCACGGTTCGTTTCGCGGGCTCAACTTTGACCAACAACGTGGACAACGTCCCTGTTGTTGAATATACCTGTTTTCGATATTCAAACAAAATAAAGTAATTCAAACTATATTTTTCACCTATATATGCAAGTTTTGCAAAAGGTATGAAGACAGTCACCTATTGTTGTTGCTTCTCTCCAGTAACCACCACAAAGACTGCAAGTAAATAGAGAGTTGACAATAGAAAGCGGGATAAAACAACAATTCTCCAGTTCGAACATATAGAAGGCTACTTTCACTCTTTAAGGTGGATATTCGTGTTTCGAAATCCTTCAAGGGAGAATGTCCTTGTCACCGAAATCAGTTTCAAGAAATATTGTCAATTTTCCAAGTTGTGTTGGGCACATTTTTCGTCATTGGAGAAAGCTTTGAAGCTTACGGGGTATTTGAAAAAGTACACTTAATGATCTTTGTTAAGGAATAAGTACTTTCCAAAGAACAAATCAGAGTAGGTCTTACAGTTTAAAAACCTCTCTGCATGTCAAATCTATAGAAACTCAGAAACTAGGCAACAATGAGCAGTAAACTCTCTCTCTCTCTTGAAAAAACCTCAATTTGTGTTTTCTTAGAAAAGTCGGAAATTTTCATACGACGGACGATATAGGGAGGTAACTCTCCTAGACAATATATATAGACATACATATATATGTGTGCTTACTATCCAATTCAATATGCCGACAGTGATACCATTAGAAGATCAACCTCCCAAAACTCTAAACTCTTCAACTCGATTGTCCCGTGGCTATCTATAGATAAGAGGTTACGTTCCTTCTTGGTCAGAAACTCTTCTGCAGAGCAGTACTATCTTTAAAAACGGATCAACTTGACTTTTGGCCCAATAAAAGGAAGCCTCCTTGGGTTTATTAAGAACAAAATGTCAAGTTTCTATACTTCCCGAGGTCAAGTGGAACTATTCACGATCAGTACTTGAATAGTTAACGAGTTTACTTGCAAATATCATCTGCTTCTCTCCATGAGTTGATGTTAAGTTGATCAAGTTAAAATGTTGGTTTCATATTTCTTAAAGAAGAATTTCTTGTACTTAAGCAGCATTTCCTTCGAATGAAAACATTGTTCTCTGGTTGAAAAATGGCTCTTATGAGAGAAAACCAAACTCTTTGGAGAGAGTGTAGATAATAGAAAAAAATTTTCATACTGTGTTTGAAGGAGCTATAAAAGAGACATTCAAACTGCTTCAAGTGGTGACTATCTTTAAGAACTTCATTTTTCTACGTGCCTTGGGAACTTTACCAAACTAATATGACGGTTTCGTTATCCCATACTGGATCATAGAGCTAAGTAGCTTTGCACTTCTTTTTATCAGGTCGCTCCAGTTTGAATTGAAACCAACGATTCGTCACCAATTCAACAGTGACAATCCTATTACATCTATTCACTTAGACATACTATTTTTAGCATCGTTTCATCGAGGGATTCAACACGTGGCTCCATGTTTCCCTGTACTCTCATTCCACCTTCTTGTCGTCATTGGCGTTCACCTGAGAAAAAATTCTAAAGTCTAAAAGACAAGGGACAAATCATTGCCTTTAAAAGATGCAGAGCTTTTCAAAATCCTTACTTTCAAAGACATGACGAAGTGGTCAAAAGAGCTCTTCTCTATTTTCCTCCTCATAAGTATATGGAATGGCGTCACTCTAGCTTTTCAAAAGTTTCCACATACTCCTGCTGCTACTCGTCTCCCTTTAGTAGTAGTTACCAATAGCACTAACCCATCAGAAGGAGACTTTGGACCATTTACCTTCAATACAAGTACCTACGGTATTCAAGAAGCTATCGATTTTGTGTTTCACAATGGAGGAGGAAGGATAATATTAAAGAATGGAATATACAAACTGAATGGTTCCACCAACCTCTTGCCATTGGATAGCAGTAGTACAGATCGTGCTGCATTGATTCGAATACCATATCCAAAGAGTGACTTCCAATATGTACCACTGACCATTGAAGGAGAGGGTAATGTCTGGAACTATCAAGAAGGCAACTTGGGAACCACAAAACCTCCAACTGATGGTGTCATCATTCAAGTTGTAGGGAATAATACCTCAGTGAAGAAACCTGCTGTTATTGGAATTCAGATGCCTCCTTATGGTGGCAGCACCTATGGCTTTCGAAATCAGGTTATTCTATCTTTGGGATATATCACTGTCCGTGTACCTGCAAATTCTTACTGGGGTGCATACGACCTTTATTATGGCACAAGTGTGGATGTTCATCATGCTGCTGCAGATATGGATGCTCCTACCGCTGACATACCGGAGCCACTGTTCCCTTCGATGATTGCTTTGCAACTCCCGGAGGTTGGAAGTTATGGTCCATCTATTGTTAATGGTTTCTTTGCGGTTGGTTATTACGGAGGAATCTTAACGAGCAGCCACGCTTCCTTAAGAGCAATTTTCATCCAGTCTTGCAAAAACGGTTTCTTGACGGAGACAAATGCCAATCACCAAAACTATATCGCAGATCTTCTTATCCAATGGTGTCCGATCGGTATTAATATGAGTCACGTCCAGTATTATTATATAGCAAGTTATGACGCTGAACAGACTGTCACTTCACCTGCACAAAAGTCCTGGCAAAAGCATATTAACGATATTGAGTTTTCCGCTCCAGGTTCTGTAGTCATCGGCCACGCCCACGCTGTTGGTTCCCCAGGAAAACTGACTACGAACAATAGTACACTCCTCAATATTATTTCGTCTTCTTAGTTTTATAATCTGTTTGTCTTTTTTCCATAAAGTTCATGTTGGTTCCTCCATAAAGAAGATTCAAAAAAAAACAGCGCTCCGGGTGAGGTTTGAACTCACGACCTTATGATTAACAGTCATACGCTCTAACCAGCTGAGCTACCAGAGCACATATTCTACTAAGAAATTTTGCAAATTTGAAATATTTGGGTTGCCTTAAGAGCGTCGTTGTTGTCCCGTCTTTCGCACTCAATTCTATGTTTTTGTGATATTTTCAAACTATGGTTTGTCTTTTTGCATTGTATTATTATTGTCACAAAATTAGAAAACTATAGTTTCTAGGCTACTTTTGGAGTTCTTCAAAGATCTTACGAATAATCTAAACAGTATATCGGCCACTAGGGCTGACTTAACGTGCTTGTTCTTCAAGTTTTCTTTCTTATCTTGTTATTTGTGTTTTTGCTGTTGTTCTTGAGTTATAAGGTCGTTGTATAGCTATTGGAATGCTATTTTGTGTTTCTCCACGTTACTGTTATCTTGATAGGATGTCAAAAAGTTTAGCGTCTTTCTCAAAGAGTTAGCTTTGACTTGTAGTATCGGCAACACCGTATAAGGAAACGTAGTTTCGTGATTCTATGTTTTCCTCGTTTAAGTTGCCAAAAAAACTCTTGTCTTGGTCTACGGAGAAGACTGGCAGCTTCCACCAGCTTATCTCTACAATGATGGACAGACATTCCTTTTTCAATATAAACTACGACAGTCGATCAGAGTCAGAATAATGAGTCGTTACACAGTAGAGAACACTGCATTCACGTAAAGTATTTATTATGAAACATCCTATAGAGCAATGCAATATTTCTAGCTGTGTTTGTGAGTATTTGAAGGTTTTAGAACTTTTGGGCTCTATCACTTGTAAATTTCTTTCTGAAAGAATAACCGAAGAAATCATGCAACTTTCTCAGTCACGTTATGTATCTTCGTAATTGAAGCTGTTTTCAATAAAGTCAAACAGGTGTTTTATGGATATAAACGGTGCCTTTGACCAACTCTGCAAATACTTAACCCCAACACGAATAACAACTATTTCGTACTAGTATATCCGTATTGATAGTAAGAATGTCTTTCAACACTTGAACTGGTAGATAATAGCTCATGATAATCGACCTTTTCTCAAAGAAACAACTGTCGTGCCTATACAATCCTAAGAAATGAAGACTATTCATCTCACTTGGCAAGATTGGTGAATAGTGCTCGTCGGGAAGTCGGAGATGTGTGGGATTCTTGCAGTGTTGGGTTCTTCTTTACCGGTAGAGCAGCTAAGGGAGTTGGTGAAAAGCTGCACCAGAAAGTTATATCACAGAGGGCCAGATGAAGAACAGTATTTCATTAGCGAAGACGGCTGGTGTGGTTTAGGCTTTGCGAGATTGAAGATAGTTGATCCTGAACATGGTGCTCAACCTATGTTCAACGACGAAAAGACAGTTTGGAGTGTGACCAACGGTGAACTTTACAACCATGAAGAGATTCGAGAAAAAGAGTTGGACAGTAAGAACTTGAATATTCAAAGAAACGTCAGTTTGTTTACTCTTGCAATCAAGGGATGCCGCTACACTCTCATTCTGACTGTGAAATAGTGATTCCTTTATACGAAAAATACATTGCTAGTCAGCTTTATGATCATGACATTCAGTATTTTTATAATCTTTTGCGTGGAGTGTTTGCTTCTTGTGTCGTTGACTTGAAACGTGGTTTCTTTATGGCCGGAAGAGACCCAATTGGAGTACGAGCTTTGTTTTATGGAACTAGTAAAGATGGTGCTGTTTGGTTTGCTTCTGAGGCGAAGTCTATTATGGATGTTTGTGATTATGTGACAGCCTTTATTCCTGGTACTTTTGTGAAAGGATACAGAGGTCGTGAACAAGACTTTTCCTTTACGAGATACTATGAACCCGTATTTTGGAATGATCATTGGATGCCAGTTTCTCCAGTTGACTATCAGCTTCTACATGATACCTTTGTGTTATCTTGTAAGCGTCGTTTGATGTCGGACGTTCCAGTTGGAGTATTTATCTCAGGAGGATTGGACTCTTCACTGGTAGCTTCCGTTGCCAAACGTCTACTTGGCCCTCATTATGAGTTTCATTCTTTTGCTTGTGGTCTTGAGGGTGCTCCAGATGTCGCTGCCGCTCAACGAGTAGCAGATTTCTTGAAAACAAAACATCATGTTTTGACTTTTACTGTTGAAGAGGGCATCAAAGCATTGGATGATGTAATCTATCACTTGGAAACTTACGATGTAACTACAGTCCGAGCATCGACACCAATGTATTTGTTATCTGGTTTATGCAAAAAGTATGTCAAAGTAGTTCTTTCTGGTGAAGGAGCAGACGAAATATTTGGTGGATATCTCTACTTCCACAACGCACCAGATGAAGTTGCGTTTCATCAAGAAACTGTTCGTCGAGTGAAACTTTTGTATACTGCTGATGTATTGCGTGGAGATAGAGCAACAGCTGCTCAGAGTTTAGAACTTCGAGTTCCCTTCTTGGATAGAGACTTCCTTGATGTTGCTATGAGTATTCATCCCCGTGAAAAGGTTACTTGTAAGAACAGAATCGAAAAATACATTATTCGTTATGCCTTTTCGAAAGAATTTTGTGGCGAAGTCTATCTTCCCGATGATATATTATGGAGACAAAAGGAACAGTTTTCTGACGGTGTTGGTTACAGTTGGATTGATGGTTTAAAAGCATATTGTGAAAAAGCAGTGACAGATCAAGATATGCAAAACGCGGCGCAACGTTTTCCACATGACACACCCACAACAAAGGAGGCATATGTTTATCGTGATATATTTGAGAGGCATTTTGGCAAGTCACGCGCTGTACAAGGCCTTCGTGAGTCAATTGCAAGATGGGTACCTATGTGGAGTGATAGTACTGACCCAAGTGGTCGTGCACAAAAATTTCATGTGGCAGCTTATTCTAACGGAGGGGAGTAAGTGGCAAATATTTGTGTAGAAGATAGACAGACGCTGTTGAATAGAAAACAATAGCTTTTGTATCTTGCAAGGTGGATAATGATATTATCCTCGCAGCATCACTAGTTTTCTAAATAAATGGTGCTACGAAGTCTTCGCATTCCTGATTCGAACTCGATATATGAAGTATTTTTCGTAGATAAGAGATATCTTTAAGATCACCATTGGATCTTTTTGTTATAAGATGCCAGGTTTGGAGGAGTCAATAGGTAGATGAAGAACCAACCGAACAGCTGTTTGAGTAACAACCTGCAAAAGTATTTCTTTAGTGTCGAGTGTGTAGATAGCACTACATTTCAAACGATTTACAAGAACAAGTACTAACTGGTTCCCGAGGCACATAGAGTATGTTTAGAGTTTAAGACAGTATTTAAGTGTGCGTCTATTTTGCAATATTGGTGTATTGAAAACAATACGAAGCTCTATGATATGGTCAGAAGAGGAGAGTTGTAAGAGTGTGCAACACGAAGTATTTCATATAGTAATAGGAACAAATACCTAGGCTGCTTTTTACATAGAAACAAGAATAGTAATATTCTAAACTCTTAAAGCCTCAATGTGCTTCTACTATATTATTATGTTGATATTCTAAATTGGTTTCAAGGCGATAAACGTTATTGTAAACTAATATAAACTTGTCGGCGCCAAGTCTAAGTTACTCCTCCTCTTCGTTTCTGAATTCTGCCCAACGTGGACAAAATAAAAAGTGATTCGAGAATCTAGGTAGAAATGATCTGATCATGAAGGTGCGGACAACGGAAAAAGCATGGTTACTTTGAATCCGTCTTGGGACGCTGGCCACGTGCTCGTGGACAAGGAAGACGGATTGACTGTCCAGAAGTGTGGACATGCGACTTGATCGATTGTGGAAATATTTTTGGTGGAATTTCAAAAGTGAGTGCGGGATGACCTTCTCGGTGCCAGTTGGAGAGTTTTCATGAACGCATTGCCTCTATTTCTTTAGACTTGGTAAACAACATACCAAAATTTTCGTTTTTTATTGTTGGTCTTGATACATGTGGGAAGATTCCTCTTTTGAACCTGTCAAGATGGACGCGTTTGACGGGAACAGAACAGAGAATACGTTTTTTCAAGTAAACTGCGACGGTCTTGAAGAATTAGAGTACGAGAACTCCTTGAATGTATGTACTAGTCCGTGGAAAACGGAGAGTACTGAAGGAATTCGTAACTTGACTTCTGAAAAGGAGTTTTCTATAGGAAGAGACGAATATGAGTTTTCAAGACAAGCGTTTTGCGACTCCAGTCAACAGTCTGATGCCTCTGTTTTTACTTTTGTTCCCTTACTTGAACAGAACGCATTTCCTCCTATCGAAGAGACTAGCAAGAACACATGCTCTGAATACTTGTCTAGTTCAGAGCAGAGACATCCGAACATCTCGCCAGCACCCAATACCCATAACAATTGGAATGCTTGGGTTCAATGCAGTGGCTCAAATGTCTGCGGTAGAGAGATAGGGAGAGGGGGCAACGTTGCCGAAGATTCCAAGTCCTTTGGCCTTCTACACGAGCGTGTAAGGGTTTTAGAAGAGGAAAATCTAAAGTTGAATTTGCAAGTCTCAAAATACAAAGAAGAGAACTCGTTTCTCCGAGAAGCTCTTGATCGTTTTCATGCATACAGGGGCTTTTGTGGTGCTGAGACTGTAGCAAGCGTATGTTATCCAGAATCTGAGGAAGACTCGTCTTCGAATGTACGGGAGAGGCGAAAGCGAAGGAGGAGAATTGACGATTCCGGTTGGTCTAATAAGCAAAGCTGTAGATCACGTATCAGTGATGAAGTTGAAAGAAGCGAATCAAATGAGAACGTTGACAGTGGTGATGGAGGCTATTTTCAACACAAACTTGACTCTCTTTACTTAAAACCTGAGCAGCCAACTAACAGTTCAGCGAGTCCCGTGGAGTTCGTTTCACTTGTGAGAGATTTGACGGAACCTCTTATGAAGACAGATCCAGCCCGAGCTGCAACTCTTACTATGTTTATTTTTGCACTTGCCCTAGGTCTCTTCAGCTTTCAGTGTAAGTCTACATTGAATGCAACTGCCCAACGTTCCCAAAGTCTGGAGAGACTGCTTTGGAACAATTTACAAGATTGCATGAAAAATGGTGATTACAAAGGAACTCTCTTCTCAGATATGAAGAAGGAGTTTGTCGGTGGTTCGTTAGACGCTGCTTCTGTTCAGGATGCCGAAAGGGTAATGAGAAGTTACCTGGATGCGTCGGTAGGACATATTCTTGAGGAGACGTCACCTGCCATGACCGATCAACTTTTCTATACTCGTGAAGATAGCAGGTTAGATGAAGTTACCGATGTGTCAAGAGCTTATGTTTCCACTTGGGAACGAGCTGTAGATCTGGAAAAGTTTGGAGAAGAGGAGTTTGGTGGAAACTAACATTAATTTAAATGTACATATTAAACTTCCGCATAATAAAGGAAGAAGCTCAAGTTGGGATTACAAGTGTTTGTTTTTTGTGTCGATGACTTTTAAACAGTCAAAATGCAGATTTTTTCGAGACAATAATTTTGTTGTACTATTTCTTAGCGGACAGAAATTTGAAGTGGACAGAAACTTGTATGATGAGCAATAGATGTATCCCTATCTTTCTAAAGAAGCGAAATTCTGGGATGACTCTTTGAATTATCTCTGCATCATGATATTAGAAAGTTCCGAAGACATGCTACATACAAGCTTTCACAATGCAACTGCAGGAAACTCGAAACCAACTGAATATCTCCTCTTCAATCAACATTTCATCAGTTTCGTACAATTTGGGATAACGCTCCCTTGGAAGAAACATACGACTAGTTGATGTCTTCACGCCTACAAGTCCAGGAAGATTCACATTTTATTTCCTTTTCAAGCACTAGTGCACCTGAAACACTGCCTCGAATTTCTAGACAAGACAACATACCATAAGAATCACGTGTATAGAAGAAACATAATAGTGCTGTCTTTGAGCACTATTATCAACTAAAAGAACCTAAGATTTAAGCCTCGATATCCTCAGCAGGTGATGTTTCTGACGTATTTTTTGCATTATTGATATTCTTGCTCTGTTCCGTCAGTTGTTCAGAAGCAGTTCTGAAACTTGGTGGAATAGCACTATTCTTCTGAAAAGAATTTTCGACCTTTTCCTCATTCGTGTGATATGCTTTCTCCGCTACTCGTCCTTGTGTTCCGCTTGCTGCTTCTTCTTCTTCTTCCTCTTCTTGTTCTTCTTGTTGCAAATATGGAACAATCGGATTAGCAGCAGCCTCCAAGGCTTTGGCATACTGTAACTGCGTGCTCCAAACAGCTGATGCCGCTTCTGCAAATATGGAGACGTGTTTTTTCCAAACAGTTTCCATTTTCTGAATAAGATCAGCACAAACTGAACTGTAAGCTGCTTCTGCGTCTTTGAACTTTTGTTGGTTTCTCTCTATTCGTTCTTGGTCCTTATTTTTCTTTTCCAAATTATCCAGTTTCACTTTGTAATGATCATATCTCTCTCTATATTTGTCCGTCTCTTTGTATTCTTTCTTAATTTCTTCAATTTCTTGGCGGTACTTTTGTATTTTCTCTAATAAACGGGCAATTTCTCTACCATGCTTTCTCCCCTTTGAGTGTCGCATTTCTAAAGGTTCATGAGGCGTTCTTACCTTGTGTATGTCAAGATATCTGACGTCAAAGTCGTGTGCGGCGCTGGCACCTGCTTGAACCACTTCATATCGTGGGTCCTCCTTATTGAAAATTTGATTAAGGTCACTACAAATATCTTTGATGTGTTGAGCAACAACTAAAAAACACAAAGTTAACGTGTGGGAAACAAATTAGGGATAACTTCTTGTACCTCTCCACTTGGTCCCAGACGAAGTCAACTTTGGTTCCACTGAGTCGAGAACCTTTTCAACCTCCTTCAAACTAGTCATCCAATGCTCTACTTCCATATTGGACGACTTGCTAGTAGCAAACACGGGAGAAAGTCTTTCCATATCGCAGTTGAGATATGCAACAACCGAGCCACAAGAAATCAGGGATGGAAAATTCTGCCAAAACAATCCACCCTCAGTTTGCGGTCATCTGCTGGAAGAAGCCAAAATGGGCTTTTAGGAGGACGTGGGAAAAAATTGCTTTTCTTTTTGTGGTGCGGATGTACAGAGAGAAATTAGGTAGGCTTTACACATTGTTTTGGATTTTGGCGTTTCTTAACCAATTTCCACAGATACTTCAACAGAGACCTGTTCTTGGACAAAAATAAAGATAGAAAGGTGAACCATATTACGAAGCTACCGATAATTACAATATACCAAAGATATCCGTCTATTCCTTTTGTACTATTATATGGTGGAATATTCAAGTTGCTTCCAAAGGAGTTGCCTGCCTAGTATAAAAAAGTACAATCAATACACAACAGCAAAATGAAAAAGTTGCAACTGCTCACTGTAGCACCGATAAGACAAGAAGAAAGTATAATATTTCCAAAAAAATTGTGTGCAACGAGACTTGTTTGAAATAAGCGACTTTGGGCCTGAGCATCCATTTCCTTGTCAGTCAATGTTTCACACAAAGAGGCTACTTGACGATAGAGACAAGTTGCTTCCTAGAAGAACAAAATGAGACGTATTTCTACAAACACAAATATCACTCACCTCTAAATACAAGGAAAGACTCGAACAAGATTTTGTGTCCCGAACGATATTCACCATGTCTTCAACTCGATCTTTCAAGAGGAATGACATTCCTTGTCGAAATTCCCTCAATTCTAGTTGCAGTTGTTGTGCATTAGAGAGAGATAATCCATGTTCTGATGCAACGGAGAATACATTCTTTTGCCTTTCCATTCTGTTGTAGCTCTTTTCATGAAGAACCGCTTGAATGCGTTCTTTCCACATATCTATCAGAGCAACACAAACAGCAGATAAATAGAACAAGGGCTGCTCCTTGAATGTGTCATCTTTTAAGGTGTTCTGTAGAGTGTCCAATAACAACCCACTATAAGGATTTTCGAATATACAAAGACCTTCATGGAAGATGATTGTTCGAATATCTGAGAAGCAACACATGATACAGTTTTGAAAGATTCGAAAGAACGGTTCATGGGCATGAGAAACCAAATGGATGAGGTCCATGTTACTTAAACAAGGGAACTTTGAAAACACAAAATCGCCATTATATGATATAGACACACTATATGTTCGACACATCTGGTTTAAAGCGTCCAAAGAACATAAACAGGATTGTCTGATATCAGAAGTATTAAACCATATTACATTGAACTTATCTTCTAGTTCTTTTTTCATAACCTTGACCATATTTTAGAAAACAACACAATCAAATTCATTCTGTTGACTGGTCGTGTTTGGATCTTTTCAATTCAGCAAGAACAACAGGAAAATGGAACAACAGGACATACACGGAGGTGCGTTTTCGAAGATTTCTCTATTGTGATTTGATTTGGGAGAATAGTCCATTTCCAATCCCTGACTATATATTTATATGCAAGACGAGGGCTCTTGCTGTCGGATACTTGTTCGAAATAATCTAGTTATACGTATTTTACAAGAGGCTTTGACATATAGTGAGAATCATCTTTTACACTCCATAAATCAACAAGCAAGACAAAGTAATCCAATTCAATGCAATATTTTATATACCATTCTTACATCCAAATATCCGAAGTGCAGTCGCCACCTGGATAACGTACTTCATGAGCTCTACAAGGACCACAAGGCTCTCTTCCAAAGTCAATAAAGAAAGAGTGATCAATCTCCATTCCACCTTTATCCGTGTCACAAATTATCTTTAGCAAATAGGAGCCTCTATTTGCCATTTCAGGATAAAATTGGTTATCCCACGAGCTGAATAAAGAATTGGTGACATACAATCTCTTTCCATCAAGAGAAAGTTGTAGCATTTGTGGACCTCCACATAATATATTATCAGCAACCTTGCAAGTTTTCTCTAATAGGCCACCCAACCAAAGTTGGCCAGTTAATCTTGGCTTTGAAGGATTCGAGATATCATACTGACGGACATCTCCATGCAGCCAATCAGAAAAGTATAAAAAGCGGTCATCCATTGAAATGAGTATATCAGTAATAACTGCAGGAATCGAAGAAGACGCATTTTCTGGTGTAACAGGTGGCACAGAAATGACTTTTTCGGCCTTCCATTCATCACTACCGTTATGAGACTTGTATATATGAAAAATGTTGGAAGACAGCGCAACACCAACAAAGCCATGACAACTATCTGGATTGTGATGAAAACGGACTTCCAAAGGTAACCATCCATCTTCACCCAAATCGATAGATTGTACAAGTTTTTGTTCTTTCCAGTCCCAAAAATGCAACTTTCTCCCGTATTTGCCTGCCTTGACATCTTCTAAATCGAAACCTTGAAAATAAGTTTTGGGTGCTGCCCATTCTGTAGAAACCATAATATTGTGTCTTGGTTGATACCAAAAGTCATAGTTGAAGTCGACTCCTTTCATATTCTTCTCCCAGTGACCAATGATACGGAATTCTTGGTCCAATAACAGAAACCCTCCTGGATTGTTTGCTTCTGAATCTCCCAACATACTTATCATGATATTTCCATCAGGAAGACAATGCACTGTATGTGGAGCGCCTAGATTGACTTTGGACTTCAGTTCCTCAGGTTCAATAATATGATGTATCTTGGGATTCCTTTCCTCTGCAGTGTCAAATATGTAAATACGACCTGAGCGTTGACCGCCAGCTATTAAATATCGACGAGCTAAAGAGTCTTTTTGCTTGGAAGAACAACAAGTATTCCAACCAAAGTGATGTAATTCATCTCCAACATAAGGTACAGGAGTTCGAGACACGACAGTAGAATATGTTGGAGAAGAAGAGTCAACGTCTACGGTAGCTAAATAGTCTGGTTGTTGCGTATGGGTTCCAGCATACAGACAGACTACATAGAGTAACTTTTCTGGTTCAGCTTCTCTTGCTTTCTCTGGGCTAGAAAAGAAACGATGGCACAATGACATGGTAGAAATGAAGACGAAACAATCTCGTCTGAATGAGGATCATCATTGAAAGAAAGGAATCGCTTGCTCAGTCGACGGTATTGTAAGAAACCGGTACAACATTTTAGAAAATATTCGCAAGTCTAGATATCCCTATATTGTTTGAAAAGCTGTTTTTGATTGCCTGAATACAGTAGTTGCTTACCGTGAATCGAAGCGTTCGATGACTACTTCTCTGAGCCAAGAGGAGAAGGATTGGCCTTCAACGTGTAACAAAGCCAAAGAGTCTTATGAAGAGTGTTTCTTTCACTGGTACAGAGAGTCTTTTCTAAAAGTAAGTGTATTGTGCCGTGAAAGTGTAGCTTATTCGAATATTTATTCTTAGGGAGTGTCCGAAAATCCTTGTGAAGACTTGTGGAAGGCTTATGAGAGCTGTGTGAAAAGCTTGGCCTCTTCTAGAAAACTCGAACACTTGTTGACCTCCGAGTGGAATCTCGACCAAAGTAAAGGTGAATAGCTGACGCTGTAGTTGAGCTTATGACAGATTGAATCTTCTGAGTTGCAGTCGGGTAGTCCTTTCGGATAAAGTACTTTGACAAGGAAACTTTGCCAGAAGATGACCAAAATAAGGAATCAATAGTTATTCGGAAGGCAATAGCTTGATATAAAATAAATTGTGTGAAACAAATTGTTGGCCAATTCTGGCAGTGAGGTACACAAAGTGTAATAGAACCGTTGCTGTTGTTCAGATGACTTGGATTGACTGTATCATTACTTATGTTTTTACAGTGGAATTGCTGTACTTTGGCTGATTATAGAAAAGACGAAAACCGTTTGAATTATTGAGTTGGATGATTGGCCAATTTGAGAAAAGATGACAAGTAGAAGCGGAGGTTCAGGAAGAGTAAAGAACAAGGCTCCTGCACCGGTACAGATAACTGCTGAACAGTTACTAAGAGAGGCATGGGAAAGAAGAGAACCCGAAAAGTCCAAGGCTCCGAAACAAAGAATACAGGATGAAAACGAACTCTTGGAGATTAGACAAAGAAGGCGAAAAGAATTTGAAGACAAGTTACGCATGAACCGCACTCATATTCCAACGTGGATAAAATATGCTAAATGGGAAGAAGCTCAACTGGAATTCGGTAGAGCAAGATCTATCTACGAAAGAGCTTTAGATATCGACTACAGAAACCCACACTTGTGGGTGAGTTACGCAGAAATGGAAATGAAACACAAGTTTATCAATCACGCTAGAAATATTTGGGACCGTGCTGTTGCTTTGTTACCTCGAGTAGCACAGTTATGGTTCAAATATGCTTATATGGAAGAGATGTTGGGAAATATTGCTGGTACTAGAGCTATATTTGAAAGATGGATGAAGTGGGTACCAGATGATAAAGCGTGGAATTCATATGTGAGGTTTGAGCTACGTTATGGACAAGTAGATAGAGCGCGACAAATATTTGAAAGATTTTTGATTGCACATCCAGTTCCCAGAACATACATTCGATATGCCAGATTGGAAGAAAGAAATCATGAGAGAGATCTTGCAAGAGCTGTTTTTGAAAGAGGTGTTGAAGAAACAGACACAAGTCAGCCTGAATATTTGGAGTTACTTTTGCAGTTTGCAGGATTTGAAGAACGTTGTGGAGAAGTAGAACGAGCAAGATTTATATATAAATTTGCTTTGGAGAAGGCTCCAGAAGACAGGAAAGAACAAGTACACTCCTTGTACAGTTCTTTTGAAAGACAAAGAGGAGGTAAAATAGCAATTGAAGAGAGCATTTTGAAACGGAAGCGAGAAGAGTATGAGTATTGGATTCAAAAAGATCCCTATGACTATGATGTCTGGTTGGACTATTGCTTACTTGAAGAGGAGTTCTCAACCGATCCAGAAACTGTGAGAAGCGTTTTCAGGAGAGCAGTATCTTATCGACCACCTCCTCAGAAGAGGTTTTGGAAGCGATATATTTACTTGTGGATATATTTTGCTGTATGGGAAGAGCTGACTATGGAAGACTTGGAGAAAGCTGCTCAAGTTTATCGTGATGCTCTCAATTCTATTCCTAATAGGCATCAAGATTTCACATTTAAGAAACTTTGGATTCTTGCTGCAAAACTTTATGTTCGTCAAAAGGATATGGCATCCGCCAGGAAGCTTTTGGGAACTGCAATTGGAATGTTGAAGAGCAATGAGAAAATTTTTCGTGAGTATATTTCTCTAGAAGTTGCGCTGGGGGAAATAGAACGTGCGAGGACTTTGTATCATAAATGGATAGAACATCATCCGTACTCTTCAAAGGCTTGGTTAGAATTTGCCAATTTGGAAATTTCATTGAATGAAATAGAGCGTGCACGAGCAGTTTATGACTTGGCTGTTGAACAAACCGAATTGGATGCCCCAGAGTTGGTCTGGAAAGCCTACATTGATCTTGAACTTGAAGAAGAAGAATTGGATCGTGCCCGTGCTCTGTATGAGAAGTTGTTGGGATATTCTCAACATGTTAAAGTGTGGCTTTCTTATGCGAACTTTGAACGAAATTATAATCATGAAAGAGATGACTATGCCCGAGATATATATCGTAGAGCAGATCGTGCTTTGGCTAATGCCATTTTAGATTGGACCGCAAATTCTCGTTCTCAAGGAACCGGTGAACAAGTAGATCCCCAACTACTGACTGCAAAGGAGGATAGGGCAACTTTACTTCGAGAATGGTTAGCTTTCGAACAAGAAATGTCGTCTAGAGATACTTCAGCCTTGAGTGAAGTTCAAGAGAAGCAACCACAAAAGGTCAAGCGGCGTAGACCAATCTTTGACGCATTTGGTGAAAATATTGGTTGGGAAGAATATTATGACTTTATATTTCCTGAAGAAACGGAATCCGGAAAAGCACCAAGTCTCAAAATTTTACAGATTGCCCATCAGTGGAAAAAGCAGAAGAAGGAAGATTCTTAAGGTTTCTTTGTATTTTTGAAGTCTATAGAAGAAATGATAGTATAAAGTGTCAGTCTTTGAAGTATTAAAAAATACTTGATGATGTCATTATTGAAATGCGGAACCTCTTCCATAAATATCTCTTTCTACATAAGTACTTTGTATTGAACCTGCCCCTCCCCCACCACCACTACCGAAGCCTGATAATATGGAACTTCCTGTAACTAACTTGCTGATAACCAAAGACGCAACAAAGGCAGCAACTGTTGTGCCAACTGCCACAGCTGCAATTGCACCTCCAGCGATAACACTTTCTTTCTCGGCCAAAGTATGTCCAGTAAATGGTGTTGGTGTAGGTGTGACATGATATACGATATCGACGTAGATTGTGGTATCAAACTCACTAGAGTCTCCAACATCGAAATGAGTCCATTGAAGATCAATTCCAAAACTTCCGTTCGCAATCTTTTGTATTTCCATTACGAAATAAACTCCATTCGATGTGAATCCCATAGCACAAGAGGAAGGAACTGAAAAACTGCCATTACTTAACATTTGTACTATAGGTGCTTGACAAGAAGAGCTGTATTTCACAAAATTATTAGTTGCAGAAAAGATAGTCAACTGGATATTATCAAGACTAGTAAACGAAGCTTGGATGCCACTAACATACTGAATTGTGGCTAACAGAACAACCTGATTGTTATTGACCAACTGAGAACCGTTCAATATTAGAGGCTTTTGTGGACCACAAATAATCTCGTTCGACAAAGTCGTAAAGGAGATTCCAGCAACTGCGATATTGATAGCAGCAGTTGTTGTATTGCTCGTGTTGTTCTTTGCAGTATATGTCAACTCCAAGTTGGCGAGTCCGACAAGCCTTTCAAATGCTAGAGATATACTTATGTTGTAGATGTACCTATCGCTTAGCTTTGTAACGCTTACTACATTGGTAGATAAATCTTTGCTTGGATTGAAGACGGACTTATTCGTCGAGGTAGCTGAGAAGCTGTAGTCTCCAATGGTACGGTTGTGAGACGTCACAAACAAATACTCCAAGTCAATATCTCGTATACAGTCGCTTAGTAGAACATTAACTTGCGTAATATTATTCGATACAAAAGTGATTTCATAGTCTGCACCAGTATCGTTTTGTCGAAGGAAATAGATACCGGGATAAAGAGAAGTTGCCACACCGAAACCTAAACAATAACAAGATAGAAGAAAGCAACCAAGCCAAGCAACTAGTTTATTGTTACGCATTCTCCATCGCGAGTTATCTTCCAGTGCGTAGACACGTTTCCCATTGCGACGCATTTCTTCCAAATTGAGAATTTGAAATCTACACCCGCTAACACTTTGTGGGACCTTCTCCGTTGTTCGTATCAGGGATCCAAAGCAGCAGTCAATTTGATTTTACCTATAGAAACTTGTTAAGCTAATGCATAATAAAAAAAACTTTGAAAGACAAAGAAATTTGAAAAATACCAAGCATTTATTTACCAGAACGACAATGGCGAATGCAGGCCAACAAACAGAAGTAATATCGAAGACTAAAGCGTCACATCATTACCAACCTCAATCACGAAATTCATAGTTCGGGTTGTAATCTTACTGATAGTCTGGGTACTGGTTGAACTGAGGAAAAAAAGGAAGGATTTGGTAGGGTGTGAATTGAAGTTGTGGATATACATTTTGAAGTTGATCAAATGGAATTGAGTAACCTTGGGAATAAGCAGCAAAATCAACCTGATTAGCTCTTCCACCTTTTGTCGACTCAGCGGCGCTTGCTGCTTGCAGCTCGGGAATATTTGTCGAAACTGGTATTACTTCCGCATATCCTGATGCCTCTGCATCTCCATATGTTTGGCTAGAGCTAAAAGCATCTTCATAGATAGGTAGTGAATTGCACGGACTAGCAATGATCAGTATAAAGCAACAGAGAATGACGAGTGTCAACAGTTTCATAACAAAGAGCTGGTGGAAAACGCTTATAGAACATGAGCTATATTGCATCCGTTATATGGACCAAAATATGTGTCGATTCCTCTTTGAATAGACACATGTAGAAAGATATGTCTTCGCTGGGGCCAAAATACAATGACCAATCGCTCAATCCTCATCGAATCGACATTTGAAATGTTCTGAGATTATTATTTGTTGGAAGCTGATGAGATAACTCGACAGCATGAACTAAATGTTGTTTCTTTTTATCTTATTAAGAGTATTATCTTGTTGCACTACATTTCGATAAGTATTGACCAGAAAAGAAACACGGAGTTATATTCACAGTTTTTATTTCGGTCCACTGTCCGTAGAATGCCTGCTCTCAGGCAGTATATTATCTATCATTAACATTATAAAATACTCCCTTGAGGAATTCGTTTCAAAACCACTCTAATGGCTGAAGAAAATTGAGAAAATTTTTCTTTGTTCGATGTAGTAACATCAAGTGTCATGATATGATATTCAGACAAATTATTATGCGAATCATCGTAAAAGTGGACATTTGTTAGCGATTCTTTGGTATATATTAGTTGCAACCATCTCAGCTCCACGTGAAATTCTAAAACTTATAAAATAGCGACGAAGAGATAGGAGTTGTTTCTAACAGTAAATATATTAGCAATTCGAGACATTCATATGGATACCACTATATTCTTTCTAGATACAAACATTCGAAAATCAAAATCTAGACTGCTGTGGAAATCTTCTCTCTCTTGTTTGTAATTCATTCAGTCATACAGAAAAAAATAAAAACATTAAAAATTGGATACGGTACTTATAGGTCATTTGCTGTTCACATATTAAAAAAATTTAAGTTTAACAAGTTGAAAACAAAACAATTTCAAACAAAAAAAACAGGAGTATCAAAGAAAACAAGTAAAACTCAATGCACGGCGTTACTTACAGGAGATGATTCAGCGTTCCGAGCCAGTGCCTTAAATATATCTATAGGTAATGGGAATACTATGGTACTATTGTTTTCCGCTGAAATCTGTGCCAGAGTTTGAAGATAACGAAGTTGTAACGTCATCGGTTCACGTTGCATTACTGCTGCAGCTTCAGCTAATTTTTGACTCGATTGAAATTCGCCATCAGCCGAAATAATTTTTGCCCGACGTTCTCTTTCAGCCTCAGCTTGACTAGCCATAAAGCGTATCATATCAGAAGGCAAAACGACTATGCAAAGTGTTACTACACAGAAAGCAATAATATTACGCTGTTATTACCGTCACGAATCTCGACGTTACTAACTCGTATACCCCAGGATTCGGTCTCTTTATCAAGGACCTTTCGCATTTCCTCTCCTATTTGATCCCTTTTTGCCAGTAAAGTATCCAGGTCGACTTGACCCAGAACACTTCTCAACGTAGTTTGACCAAGCAGGAAAGTTGAGTTGGCGTAAGAGGCCACGTTACAAATAGCTGCAGCGGCGTTAACTACCGAGTAATAGATAACTGCATCTACACTGCATGAGACTCCGTCTCTCCTAAAAGCACCAAAGTCTTTTTCTGTATTTTGGTTACGAGATAGTTACGCACGTAATGACTGATTGTCTGGGAACTTCCACTGTTCGAACGCGAAGGTCAACCTTTCGAAAAGTGTCAACAAGAGGAACAGCTAAGAGGGATTCTGTTAGTTTCGCGATACTATAAGAAACAGTTTTCTACCGTAATATACTCCAGGAGGAACTATTTGCACCATTCTACCCAAACGAAATCGAAGTGCTCTTTCGTATTGCTGGACTACAACGACACGGAAGGGAAACAAGAAAGGCAACAGGAAGTAACCAAGTACTTGTCAATACACGTTAAGAACAAGGATGAGTTTCGTGGGATATTATAGCTCACAAATAATGTACTGGCCAAGATAACCAGTTGATGCTTCGGAACCTAGAATCTCTGGTTCTCGTGTTGTTTGTAAGTCGTTAGCCGGTGCTATATCTCGTACATGTTGACCTATTTGTATAGTTGTATCTTTTATGGCTTCCTGTGGAGCCTTTTGCTTTTCCATGAGTTTCTCGTGTTTCGTGTGTAGAAATACCAAAAAAGGGAATTTCTTTATATACGGTAGTTTATTGCTTGTGTGGTGCTAATTGAAAGTTGGGGAAAATGGGAGGGATTTGTGGATTGGGACAAAAAAACGGCTTTCTTCTATCCGGGTTGGTCATTTGGTCTTCTTCCCATTGCAGAGAATGATCGGTGAGTTGTTGGAGAATGTCTATATACGAAGTTTGTCACTACTTATGAGATGGTCAATGAGTAGTTGGTTACTCATGGGGATTATTCTAGTTTCCATTACCTAGACTATATTTGGACTATACATTGCAACTTTAAAAGTTTATGACTTGGAAGGTTCGTCAATGAGTTTTTAACGTCGTGGAACTGACTTTGGATACTTTTGAAACTTATCCTCTAATACTTAATATCGTTCGTTTTAGTTGAATTACAGAATACAGACAAGATACCTTAATTTCCAATTCCATCGAGTTTCCAAACGTGCGAGGTAGGACACGTTCTTGGTTGTGAAAGTTTTGCAACCATAATACGACAGTTGCAAGGTAGAGCAACTTATCAAACACTAGAATCTCTGCACCCTATTTCTATTTCGAAAAGCCAGGAAAACTCCTCTTTGTCAACGTTTCTACACAATTGAAATGGCCTTCTAAGACTTATTCAGTCTAAATTATCAACATTTCATGGGTCTCTGGATTTCATAAACTCTGCATGCGAGAAGCGACAAACTGTTCCTTGAAGGATGCCACTCTGTCTCAAGAATTTCAAGAAATAAAGAAAGGGAAATAACTTCAGCCATACTAGTCAATAAGCTTCATTTGCATCCTCTTCTTGTTGCTCTGTTGGTTTGACCAATCTATATTTGAAATGTCATCATTTTCTCTGGCAAGGAGCTCACAAACTAAACACAGCTCAGGCTGGAATCTGATGATGGTACCCAAAATCTGAATGATAATTTGTTGATTTCCCAAAACGAGTGGAATTAGTCGTCGACTTGGAAAAGGCGGATGGAAGACGGAGTATATCACCGAAGAATTTCACTTTTTGAAGGTGTTCCTATTAGTAGACCGGGTTCTTCAAAGAAGGATGACGAAGACACTTCTCAAGTCCCAGTCGAAATACAGACAGTTTCTGAAGCTTTAACCTCGTCTACCACTCGAATACAATATAGAAAGAGTCTTCTTGGTGAAAGAGACAAGACAAAACAAGTTGCAACAGTAAGAAGAATAAGTCTTGCGGGTGCGGATGCCGCAGAGTTCGGTGGAGCGTCGAATTCCGTTTCCTTTGAAGATCCCTTGTTTCGTGAGGATAAGTTGGGAGCCCTTGTTCTGTTACGCAGGACGGTACAAATAATTGGTTTATGCTATGGAGACCTTGGTACATCTCCTTTATATACAGTTGCATCCTTGGTTGACTATCAGGTTGCTCCATCCTCTTTTGAGATATATGCAGCAGCTAGCATGATTTTTTGGCTATTAGTGTTGGTACCTTCTGTTAAATATGCCGTACTGGTTACCATGGCAGACCATAATGGGGAAGGGGGAGCTTTTGCTATGATTGGACTGTTGCGTCATAAAAGGATTCCAAGGAAATGGCTGTTTGTGGCAACCATTATAGCTTCCATTGGGGCCGGTGCACTGTTAGCAGATGGTATTATTACTCCCGCAATTACGTAAGTGAATTCTCGATTCAAGTTGTTGACTGTCGTATATTTTTTCGATAGGGTTGTGAGTGCTATTCAAGGAATTCAAGTTGGCGCACCCTCACTTTCAACTTCTGGCGTAATTGGTATTACTATTGCTATTTTATTTCTCATTTTTGCGTCTCAATGGTTTGGTTCATCTAAAATTGGTATTGTGTATGGTCCAGTCTTATCTATCTTTTTCATTGTACAAGCTATTGCAGGCATTTATAATATTACCAAGCATCCTGCGATTTTCAAAGCTTTGAATCCCTATTATGCTCTTAAAGGGATAGGCATCATGTGGAATGATGGAAAAATTGGATATCTGAGGATTGCTGATGCTTTATTGTCAGTTACAGGCTCAGAAGCAATGTATGCAGATATGGGTCATTTTGGAAGGACTCCTTTAAGAATTGGATGGTTTTTTGTTGTATTTCCATCTGTTTGGATGTCTTATTTTGGTCAACTGGCCTTAGTAGCATCAAACCCACAAATAGCTGTTCAAGCAACGGACAAACTGTACTTTTTTCAAGTTTCAAACTCCCTACTTTGGCCCTTGATTGTGATTACTACACTAGCTTCCATCATTGCTTCACAGGCAATTATCAGTGGCTCTTTTAGCATTTTGAGCCAGGCTGTGGGACTAAATATATTTCCTCGTCTTCATATCAAGCGCACAGACTTTCGCATATATGGACAAGTGTTCATGCCATCTATCAATGTGATTATGGGAATTTTAACTATAGTAATTACTGCTGGTTTCCAAACTAGTTCTGCGCTTACTTCGGCATATGGCGTTGCTGTGTCCACTAGCTTTATTACAACATCCATGCTATTCGTGATCATTATCTCAGTAGCATGGAAAGTTCAGCCTTATATTTGGATATGGTATCCAATTGTGTTTGGACTGGTTGACTTGTTACTTTGGTCCAGTGCTTTGACAAAGGTACCAAGCGGTGGATATATCCCGATAGCAATATCGATAGTGACCATATCATTGATATTAATATATCGATGGGGAGCGAAGAAAGAAGAAGAGAATTATAAGAAAAACTCCCTTCGTTGGTCAGAATACAAAGCTATTATTGAGTCACCACAGGCTCCAGTTTTGCTTGACAGGACTTTTGTATTTCTTACTAGCATGCAGTATGGGATTCCATTTACATACAGTCAGTTTGTGAAGCAGATTGGAGCTATACCACGGCTAAGTTTATTTGTAACCGTTCGTTACGTTTCTGTGCCTTTTGTTGATAGCAACCACATGTACTACATATTTAAATACACTGATCAGTTGTATCGAATTATAGTGAATGTTGGTAAGTGATGAGAGTTATTTTTATGAATTTTTTTATGAACCATTTATGTCAGGGTATGCACAATCAATAGACAATTTGGTAACTTTTATCGAATCATCTGGGCTCAGCTTTTTAGATGACACTTCGTCAACAAAAAAGCTTGCCTTTGTAAAGGGAAAGACTGAACTTTTGAGCAAGAAGGAACATTGGTTTACTTATCGTTTCTTCCTAAGCGTCTTTGGCATAATGAAGATGTGGTCTGCACGTATTGATACGTATCTTGGAATTCCATTTGATTCATTGGAAATTAGCACGAGCATGCTAGTTTAACTGTGATGATTGAAGTTTATTATAGTAGTACAATAAACCTTTTTTCTCTAAACATGAATTCTGCTATTTCTCGCCTATATTTATGTTTTGAGGGAGAGAACTGTGAGCTATCTTTGAACATACCGTAAAAATTACGTAAGAAAGGGTCTTTGTGAAATTATAAATACTTTCTGATTCAGCTTCATTCTGTCAAAGATAGATACGTATATCCGCTCCTTAGACACAAGCCTTTTTCTTATAATAAGCTTGGAGAGCATTGAATGCTCAAGATCGAAGTGGACTCGGTTTTGATATTTCCTCATCGCGTTACCTAAGAAATGTTTCGTGAACAAGTCTTGCATAAAGCACTTAGTTGCGAAATAGTCAAAATCAACTTTGAAAAGATATCCCAATACTTGAGAATGGAATTATTATTATCATTCTACATGAAAGAAATTCAAGGTCTTTTTATCCTTTACCCAACGATACCTTTTCACGCAGGAATTAATATTTAAAAAAGTATCAAGGGATAGCGTTTTATCGAATATATTCAAATATGTAAAAGTTGTTTGTTAACCTCCCAATGATAAGTAAGTCACATGTAATCCTGAACCTTGTTGATACCAAAAGGAACCTGAACCATCAGTGACACTGACAGGGAAAGTGCCACAAACGAGATCGAAACGCTCAGTTATTTCAGTTGAGTAAGTGAATATGCCCGACTGAACCATCCAAGGATTGAAATAAGTAAACGCAAGCTCATTAAAGTAGACAGGACAGCCATCAATACAGCTACCTGGGTTTACTCCGGGGGGATTTGTGCCACATCTCATCGAATTGTTTCCTTCTACATGACAAGTTATAAAGTCGTTGGTTGGTCTGTATATTATCTCTTCTGGAGCAAATGTTGCAGTTGCCACGACATTAGATGGACAGGGCTTTGGTCCATTCAATACCTTTGAGGAGGAGTTCGATCCGAAATAAACTAGTTGTAGATCTACAGCAACAGATGGGTCATTGATAGCATGCACAGTAAAGTTGTAGACTTCACCAGATATATGACAACAGGTTGGTTGTGGTGGTGGTGGTGGTGTTGGTGTTGGTGGATTTCGAGAAAGCCCGTTTGAGGGGGACCCGCCGGAATTACTCAAGCAGCAAGAGCAGTCACAGTCAGCCAAGCAAGAACCGACCAAGCATGACAGAAGAAAGGCAACGATGACCAAGCGATACATAACTCGAACAAGACGCAAAAAATATTTTTAGCTGAAGAGGTTACATTAAGGCTTTTGTACTATTTTTACAAAACGATTCAACTTGAATCGTTCCTAACACGTCAGGATCACAGCTGGATTGATTCTCTTTGTCGATGGCGTTACTATAATTAGTAAACACTTTTACCGATTCGCGTTCCAAACTACAATTTCTGTCGATTCTTGAATGAATCCACATAAGGAATACCGCAAATTTCACCATATCATGATGGATCAGGAGGATAAATACTGTATTTAGCCTGATATATCCAGGTGTTTTGTGTTGTTGACAGAATGAGTCGTGGTGAAGTAATTACATGTTGTGTTGTGTTATACATAATGTGCTTAGGGGTTTATTCATTGGATACAAATGTTTCTACTAGTCCATCTACTGAAGAACCTGTTCAAACTCAAAAAGTTCCAATCCATCCCACACAGTCGATTCCAACTCAAAAAGTTCCACTCAACCCCACACAGTTGACGTCTAGTGTTACCTCCTCTCCGTTGTCTCCCAGTAAGACCCAAGTCCCTTGTACATCAGGTATATCAAACAGTTCATCATCATCATCATCATTATTATTGCCTACTCATTCCCCTACTCCTACGGTCGCGACTAATACTAGTTCCAATCTTTCATTAGCGACTCCAACGCCATTGCCTCCGACTTCTCCAACTCCAACTCCTTCGCAAAAAGGTGCAGCAAATCATAACTCAACTGGTTTCAATACTACATGCTGCAGAATAACGGGTGAGATTTACGAACTCCGCTTTAATGCATTAGGAGACCCATCTCTGAATGCCTCCACTAAAATGGTCATTTTTGGAAGCTTTGTATCACCACAGTTTTTAAACAAAAATCAGACACTACCTTGTGTGGCAATGCTTCCTCCCCCTGAGTTGGTAAACACAGGAAATTCTATTTCTTGTGATGTGACTTCTGAGACCTTATTGACTTGTCATCCGAATCCTCCCGGAGTATCACCTGGTAACTGTCTCAATGCAACCTCGTGTCGAGTATTGGGAGAAACATTTGCATTGACCTTACTCGGAGAAAATATAATGACTCAAAGCGGAAGACTCGAGACACAAATATTGGAAGAAGTTTCAGCAGGAGTTCTATGTGCTTACTATCCAGTGAATATTACTCAATACTCTGGAAAAGGATATTGGATTCAAAGGGAAATTGGAAGCTCTCTTGATGTCGAGTTTTTGAAATTAGGGTTTTAGAAGCAGCTCACTCGTCGATGTTCGTCTTTAGTTGATCACTAGCAAAACAGTCGTCTAAAATATCATGCGATGTCCTAATACAACCAACTCTGAAAATAAAGTCTTTTTCTTTACCAGAATTACCAATTTGATATTCAATGGTATAATAACATGTTCTTCTGTCGTACCACATCTGCTGAATTTACGACAAATACCTAAAATTGACTACCAGCTCCAAACATTGCCTACGGATATTCTTCTTAGTGATGGTTTTTTCATCATAGTCTTATTGCAAACAGCTTCATCTACTATATAAGAAACAATTGGAATATTCGATGCGGATTTGAAGTTTTCCCCTAACTGGTTTCTTCGTCTTCTCTACTTCGTTTGTATTCTACATCGTGTCTGTCTCAAAATTGGTTGATAAAATGCTCCTTTCTCTCTCTCTCATACACACACAAAGACCTAAATACTGCAAAGTAAGTTTGAGGTAACTAATATGCCAATCGACAATCAAGAACTATCAAACAAATGTTGTACTGCAGCAAATATTTTGTTGAGTGAACAGTTTGGTACAAAAATTTCACAGTTTGTACTTTAGTTTGTTGCGAAATAGAGAGTTCAAACAGCCAAACTTCAAAATGAAAGAAAACAACAAATACTTGAAGATACAAAAAGTCATAAGATAGGACAAAGGACCCTCTTCCCTGGATGTAATAGCTATACTCCCGCAACTCTTAGACTACGAGTATCCTCAACAAATGAGGTGCTTTAAGCGCATCCCAAAAAACTTGCCTAGATAGTTTCATTGGATGATTTCCGTGCAGTCATAAACTTTAGTCGTTTAAATGCTTCGACAGTGTCCATAGTATGTAACTCAGCAGCAGGCTCTAGTCACGGAAGTCTGCGTTGAATATTCCTTGACAAAGTCGCTACTTTTCTGGGAGAAAAAATTATCCACTTTCAATATGTCAACGTCTCAAAACGATGCAGGAGTTTATTTGTTATTTCTGATAGTGGTTTTCTTCTAGTGACGGTAAAAGGAGAATAGCAAAGTCATAGACAATTCAATTGCTTACAAACGATAATATTTGACTACTTGAAACAAGTTATCCAACTTGTTTTGTCATTTACAATTCCACTTTCAAGAAAGCAACACAGAAGGCAAGTTGATTCAACTTTATAGCTTCTACAGTCTCAATATAGTTTTGAGAAATAGATTAAACTTGTTAAAAGCAACATTGTTAGAAAGCAACTCATTTATGTGCATACAACTCTCTTTTTATACGTATATTGATTACATATGTAAATACAAACTCAATGCCATCGATAATAAGCAAAGGCACTTAATAAGAGACCACCCAAGACAACTGAAAGCATAGCATAAGACGGAAGTGTCGAACAGCCTTGCGATATGGAGTTCCATTCTTCCTTGTTATTGTTCAAACATTTCCTTGGAGAATTGTCGACCTGACTAAAAGAGCAATCTTCCGTTTCTTGACTTTCTACTGCAGCGGAACCAGCAACTTCTTCCTGTTCACTTGTCACAGAAACCCAAGAAATCTTCTTGACCAAATTATCTTCTTGCGACGTTTCCAGTTTCTGTTCTAGTTTTTGAAAGAACAGATGAGCTGTAGAATTTCTATCCGTCAGGTTATTCATAATGTTTTCCAGCTTTTCCATCCAGGATCTCGCACTTGATAGCATTTCTGCAGTTTCTTCCACATAGCACGCATTATACAGCCCTCGAATGCCTTCTCGAACTATTCTTTCTTCGGTTTCATTGTTCACGATGCTTGCCATAAGGAAGTTCACGATCTCCTTCATTAATACGATATCTCTTGTTTTCTTCTCCCACAATAAGTTACCAAGTGCTCCACAAACAAAATATACAAGTTTTCGTTGCCTGGGAAAAGTCCGAGCGCTTTCTATTATCTTGGGTATGATTCCAAACTTGATGAGTTCAGAACGACCCTTTGGTTGGCCAGATATATCAAATACTATAGCACATACACTACAAGCTATATTCTCATTGCTTGTTCCGTAGTCTGCCAGTATATTAGCAAGCAAATCAACCAGATGGTGCTCCGTCAACCAAGACAGGTCTTGTACACCTTTCTCGGTATTAGGGTCTATCGATTGTACTAGCCGTTGCAAAGCCAAACGTGTAGTCAGGGGATCATGCTGCAGAAAATGTAGAGCAGATAAAGCTACAAATGGATTGTCAGGAAGCTTTGTCAAGGCACTTAACACATAAGCGTCCTTTCCACTTTCCTCATCAACTGTGAAAACCATTTGCATATTTCCCACTATTTGAAATTTCCGAGGGTTGATTGCCATCATCAGTTTTTATGCAAGATTGATAGATTACTCTTTGCAAGTCGGGCGATATGAAGACACACTAAACACCGAATCGTTTGTTTCAATCTTCTACAATTTTGAGGAGTCTATAAGGTTTCCGTCATTTTTAAGGAAATACCATGGAGAACTTTTTCTACCAATAGTACTATGGATAAAGTCTTATTTTGCAGACTGGATAATATTTTGAAAATGAAATAATTTTCTTATCAGAGACTTGATATATTTCTTCCCTCGATTGGTAATGAAGGCCTATTTCCACAAATTTGAAAAGTTAATAAAGTACTTGTAAAGTGACCGTACAGATCCAGCCAAAAGAATTAGAATTTTTTTTGAAGATTCTGAAAGTATGGAAGAGGAGACTGAATTCCGGTTTGAAAGTTGTGTCTGTGCAGAGGACCTCGAAGGTAAAAGTGGAAAGGAAAAAGAGTTGGTCAATTTGGACGAGAAACGGTATGTTTTCGTTTTTATTTTATTCTAACTTATATTCTCTGCAGGTGTTACTGCGGGGGCCTCACGGAAGAGCAGGTAAAGACCTTGGAGGTACGACAAATACTACATACTTATTCAAGAATATTTTAAAAGAATATTGTTTAGAACGTAAAAGAATCAAAGAAACAGGAACGTTATGTTCGTAAGAATTTTGCCGTTCTTTTGTTTCACGCCTTTTGGAATTTCACGTCCTGGCTTGTGGAGTTGTCTTGTATTTGTTCCATTTCCATCAACAAGTACGTGGCATATCTCGCTTTTCTTCGTGTATTGATCAATTTTGGTGCTAGGCATCAGGTGGCACCTCCTTCTTGGCAGGAATTCCTTATCATTTTTGTGGCTTTTCTCTTTTTGCTTAGCTTCTCCTGTTTAGCAGAGCTATACTTCAGTAAACTTTGGCCAACTATACACCTAGATTGGTGTGTAGACGTTATAAGAAACGCTGGTTGGATTTGTGTAGACGAAAAGACTTTGGTAAGTTTGTTCATTCCTTTGTACACTTTAGTTCTTACATCAGTCAGGTACCTGGAGATGTGATATGCCTTAGAAAAGGGGATGTTTTCCCAGCTGAAGTTCTTGTTTTACGCTCTAAGAACGCTATTTTGTGTAATATTTTGGAAGACCGAAGGGTGGAGATATATACTACTTCAGCTCAACGCCGTGTCGAAACAGGAACTATTGTTCTATCTGGAGAAGTCACCGGTTGTATTTCATCACTTCCAGTGAGAGAATATAAGGGAGATAGCTCCGATATCTTCCATTGTGATTGGAATGGTTTTCATTCTGTTACAAGTTCCTTGTTTGTTCCCCTTGAGGCTTCTCTTTTGTGTTTTGCGGCATTGTTTGCAGCATTGGAAATCATTATCATGTTTGCTGTACAACATCGAACTCACGAAACAGTTGTTTTAGACGTTCTTATTCTATTAACTATCGGAACACCGTGGTACTTGTTCTTCTTTGTAGCAATTGCTGTCGTCCTCTGTTCTTATCAATTTTCTACTTGCAATGCTCCAGTTGTCAAAAAAGTTAGCACCATCGTTGAGTTGAGCAACATAGACAAGGTTCTCTTTGGAATTGAACGCACCTTAACTTGTGATAATCCACCTTGTATTGAATCAGAAGTGTTTGCTATGAATCCTTATACCACAGAACAAGTTCTGAATGCATGTCGGAAAACGATTTATCCTGAATCGGTAACAGAAGAAGGTTGGTATATTCTTTCGATATTGAATGCTTGATTTTTACTTTCATCTAGGAAATAGCCACTGTGTTGTAGCGTGTGATCGACCTGGATATCAAAACATTGTAATAACGGATGTATCTGGACACCGACATTCCTATTTTGTAGGTCATGTATCAGTAATAGAGTCGTTGTGTGCATTATCGGACGCAGAAAAGTCTAATATAGAGAATGGTGTGAAGAGATTTGCTGAAAGTCGGTTGTATCCTTTTGCAGTTGCCGAAAAGAGGAATGATGACCAAGAAACTGCATCAAGTTCTCATGTCGAGCAAGACTTTGTTTCACCACTCGACATTCATAAGAACCATTCATTGGTTTTTATGGGAATGGTTCCTCTCAATTATTGTCCCAGTGAAGAGGCAAAGTATCTCGTTGAATCTCTGAAAGCATTGAATATTTCAGTTATGGTGACGGGATATTCACAAAAGTATCTTTTGGAAAAGATTTGTGATGACTTTGGACTGGAGAGCAGTGAGGCTATTTTCGACCCACCTCTTTACCCTTCGAGTGCATTATTAAATGCTTTCTCGATTGAAAACATGTCAAGTGAAGAAGTAGATATCCAATCAGCCGTACATGATGAGGTGAGTGCAATTTTTTTTTGATAAGAATAGACTAATGAAGGCCTAGTTGATGGAATCTTTAGATGCTCCAATCTTGAAACATACTGCCGTCATAGGTTGTACTTATGATCATATTCTATTGACATCAAGAGGAATATTGAGTATTTCGCATCCCAAGGCTGTGGCAGCAGTGAAGCTGACTTCACAGGTTATAACAAAGGAGAGTGATTATTTTCATCTTTCGTGGCTTATTTCTTTCTGTCGATATGCAACAAAGATGTTCAATGATTACGCTCAAACAGCTTGCATTTTTGCTGCATACTTTTGTATTATGACTGCCGTCTTGACTTATGGTTGGGCCTTTGATTACTCGTTATTTGTTGCAGTTATAGTTTTATTTTGTTTCCTTGGTGAGACGTTGTGCATTTGTGGTATTGAAATTTGGAATATACGTAAGCAAGGAAACGTCACTGAGAGAAATTCGAAACCAATCGGTCTGGACTTTTATGAGTTGTTCATAAGGTCTATCTTATTGAGTATTTACAGTGCCTTGTCAAGTATCATTTTCTATTTACTTATTCATAATACGCATGTTTGGAGTGACTCGTTTCATCTTTCTTCTCTTTCCTTACCACAGATAGACTCGGTGGCTTATGCTGTTCATAGAAATCAGCAAAGGTCTGCCATGTTCATGCAATCTGGTGTTTTTTCGCTATCTTTGGTATATTTCATTAGAACTGATATATGGAAAATTCCTTATGGGTATCTTTCGTTGTTGTCGGGTGTGTTGTTCATGTTGCCGATCATTTTTATTGGCGTATATGCCAACTGGTCGTTTGCTCATATTGCTTCCATTGGATGGGCTTGGTTTCTGGCAGTTCTCATTTACAATATCATTTGGTTGATTCCGTTTGAAGTATGGAAACGAGTTAGTTATCGTTCTAGCAAATATATAGGACTAGCAAACTTAGTTACTTGGGTCTACAAGCAATGGCAAAATGGAAAGCACAAGTTGAATATTCTTGTTCAACGTCTCGAATAAAATCAGGTTGAGATTCTTGAATTCTACAGAAGTTATGTTGGACAAGTTATCCACAACAGTTGGAGAGTTTACGGGTGATACGGATTATGTTGCTGCCTTAGTTATTTTTCTTTGTACTTTAGTACTTGTAATATGGCAACCTGGAGGTCTTGGAATAGGATTCAGCTCTTTGGGTGGCGCCCTGGTAGCGTTGTTTACGGGTGTTATTTCACCTACCAACATTCCAACTGTTTTCTTTATTGTTTGGGATGCTACGCTAACTTTTGTTTCGTTGATTATTATTTCACTCTTACTGGACGAAAGCGGCTTCTTCCACTGGGCAGCCATTTTGCTTGCTCAGTTGGCAAAGGGGCATACCTTGATACTCTTTCCGCTTATCATCTTACTTGGAGCAGTGGTTTCAGCTTTCTTCGCCAATGATGGAACGGCTCTTATTTTGACACCAATTGTAGTAAAAATGTTGCAGAGTCTTCAATTTGATAAGAAAGCCACGCGTGCTTGGGTAATGTCAGTTGGTTTCATCGCAGATACTGCGAGTTTGCCACTTATCATCAGTAATCTGGTGAATATCGTCAGTGCATCGTACTTTTCTATTAGTTTTCCCCGTTATGCTTCAATTATGATTCTAGTAGATATTGTCACTGTCTTGGCCTCCTTGTCTGTTTTGTCCATTTACTTCTTTCGATATTTACCCCGCTATTATGATATTACCATATTGCCCAAAGCATATTCCACTGTAAGAGATAAGATAGTCTTTGCCTTGGTGTTTCCAGTCTTATTGTTAATTGTTATTGCAGACTTTGTCACAACTCTTTATGGTGTTCCTGTGGGTGCAATCACAGCCTTGGGTGCAGTGATATTGTTTTTAGCTGCATCAAGATTTTATCAAGGTGGACGTGGAAGAGTAATCAACTTGAAAAAAGTTCTTTTTAATGCGCCATGGCAAATTGTTTTGTTTAGTTTAGGAATGTATTTGGTCGTATTTGGATTAAGAAATGCCGGTATTACTTATCAGATATCACGTTTATTGAATAAGTTTACACCGCATGGTTTGGTAGTTACTAGTCTAGGAACAGGTTTCGTGTCGGCTATCGTATCGGCAATTACAAATAATATGCCGAGTGTTCTGTTGATTGCGCTTTCTATTCATGAAACGAGAAGCTTTCATGGAACACTCACCTATCAGGCAATGATATATGGCAATATTATCGGTTGTGACTTGGGGCCGAAATTTACTCCTATTGGAAGTTTAGCCACACTATTGTGGTTGCATGTTTTGTCAACTTATGGAATTTATATTAGTTGGTTGGAATATTGCCAGACGTATATATTGTTGACTATTCCTGTTCTGGTTGCATCAACTTGTACGTTGGCTGGTTGGTTAAAAGTAGTCGGCATATCAGCCTAGTGAGAGACATGATTTTCATATTTGTCATGAAAAGGGAGATCAGAGAATGCCACAACATGGGAAGAAACTTTGTCTCCAACGATGTTCATTAGAGATGTTCTTCAAACCTTTACATGAGTGAAGGTCGAATGAAAGAATAGCCTTGCTGTAATAAAGCAGTTTGTAGAGCTATTAGCAAAGTTTTCACTACTTCTTCTCTACTATTATAACCCATTAAACCCACACGCCATACTTTACCCTGCAATTCACCCAAACCGTTGCCTATTTCAATTCCAAAATTCTGAAGCATATAGGATGTAACAGCAGTAGCTTGAATACCCTGACAAGAATACTATCACTATAATGCGAGAAATCCAAGTCAATCACAACCAACCTGAGGTACCTGAATAGTAGTTAGAGTGGGAAGTCGGTATTGTTGAGATACTAAACAAGTCAAACCCAACTCTTTCAGTCCTTTCCAAAATTGCAATGCATTTCTTTCATGTCGAAGCCAACGTTGTTCTAAACCTTCTTCAGCGACTAAAGAAAGCGCTTCTCTTAATCCATAACACATATTGATAGGTGCTGTGTGATGATAGGAACGGTTGCTATCCTTATTCAAGTAGGAAGCTATCAAGTTCATATCCAGATACCAATTCTTCACATTACAGCGCCTTTTACGTAGCTTATCTAAAGCTCTTGGACCAAAAGTTAAAGGTGCAATACCAGGAGGACAACTGAGGCATTTTTGACTCCCGGCATATGCAGCATCCACGTTCCACTGATCAATATGCAATGGTACACCAGATATGGAGGTTACTGTATCTGCCACAAGTAAACAATCATAATGATGACATATATCTGCAGCCTCTTTCAACGGTTGACAAGCACCAGTCGACGTTTCTGCGTGAATGAGGGCAAGAACTTTCGGCCTGTGCTTCCTTATGTGTTCTTCCAAGTCCTCAACAGAAAATACTTGACCCCAAGGAACCTGCAAGGGAACCACTGAAGCACCATAACGTTTTCCCATTTCCACAAGTCGATGACCAAAATAACCATTACAGCCAACAAGAAACTTGTCACCAGGTTCAAGCAAGTTACAAACACAAGCTTCCATAGCAGCTGAGCCTGTACCCGAAACAGGTATAGTGAATTCATTGTTGGTTTGCCAAGTATATCGAAGGAGTGTCTATTCATTGGATAAATATTATTAGACAGGATAGTTAAAATATAATAATGAAATACCTTAATTTCCTCCATAACACGAAGGAAAGCTGAATCCAAGTGTCCAATCTCTTGCATAGAGAGTGCCTTTAACACTCTAGGATGTGGATTGCAAGGACCTGGACCACATAAGAGACGATAAGGAGGATCTAGCGGTTCGAATAAAGGAGGTTTCTCAAAGACTAGTTTGTCTTGTCTCAAGGTACTTGACTTGATCTGCATTTTTGAGAACACTAGATGAGTGAATTTGGTCTTATGGAGCTCAACAAATGGATGCAGTGCAATCTCTCATTGTTCAAAATGCAATCATTCATACTGATTTAAAGGCAAAATAGAAATGCAACATTGGAACAGTCTATGTCGCTTCTATAAGGTTAAGATGGTTGGAGGTATGATATTTCTTATTTATCGGACCATCATCAGTTTATTATAAGAAAAATGAAATAGAGTAGGCTAACAAGGAGAATAGAGAAAACACAAACTGATCAGTTTTGAAACGAATGGAAGCTCAAGAGTGCTCTTTTGTAAAATAAATCATATATTGATTCGTTTTCTACGAGATGAAATGCTTCTCTTTTGGAAGTATTGAGATGGATCGTTTCACACCGTTACCTGTGGATTTACATCAACAGTACTTGTGCAAGGCACAAAATGTAACTTTTGGTCTTTTTCAGGTCTAAAGAGTTTAACAAGCTTAGTAGGACACAAAGTCTTGGGAATATTTCCTAACAGCACACAAACGAATAAGTGGAGCTTATTGGACACTTACTTCTCTCGACTTGTTGCATGCTTTGGAGACGACCGACGAAAACGCTATCATTTCTTGGATATTTAGTTGTCAGCACGAATCAGGTAGGAAAATACAAGTCTTTTTTACAGGTATTCAAAACAAACTATAAGGCGGTTTTGGAGGAAACGTGGATCAGGATCCCAACTTGTTGTCAACTCTAAGTGCCGTACAGTGCCTTGCATTATATCGTCGTTTAGATGAGTTGGACAGTGAAAAGGTTATTTCTTGTAAGTTGGACACCTTTATTTCAATCATATTGATAATCTGTGGAAGATATCGCCAGTCTTCAACTTTCCGATGGTTCGTTTATGGGCGACGTTTGGGGAGAAGTAGATAGTCGTTTTACTTATGCGGCTATTTTATGTTTGAGCATTCTTAAACGTTTGGATGTCATTCGTGTGGATAAAGCTGTTGAGTTTGTGATATCTTGCTTGAACTTTGATGGTGGTTTTGGGTGTATTCCAGGTGCAGAATCACATAGTGGCCAAGGTATATCATACCTCGAATTTCAGATATTGATACTAAACAGACCGTAGTATTTTGTTGTATTGGAGCGCTTTATTTAACAGATTCGCTTTATCGAATTGATCAGGAACTCACTGGATGGTGGCTGGCAGAGAGACAATTGAAGAATGGTGGCTTGAATGGGCGTCCAGATAAAAAGGCAGACGTAAGGAACTCTTCAATCATTTTGTTCGACTATTCAAGTATATTATAAAGGTTTGTTATTCGTGGTGGGTACTTTCTTCACTTGCCATGTTAAACAAGTTGGATTGGATTGATTCATCCAAGCTCATTGAATTTATTCTTCATTGTCAGGTAATATACTTTGTGACATAAATTTGTTTGTTTTTACAAAAGTTTCAAGGATTTGGAAAATGGTGGTATAGCAGACTATCCAGATGACCGTTCTGATGTCTTTCATACTTTCTTTGGACTTGCCGGGCTTTCCTTACTTGGTTGTCCACAATTGAAAAGAATTCATCCTGCTTATGCCTTACCACTGGAAATAATTTCTTGATAGTGATGAATATATATATAGTTGCTATCTTGCCATGTTTTTGTAAGGATGGCAAATCAGTTTCTGGTGGTTATTCCAATGCATGTTAATTGATAAAGTTGGCTGTGAGAGTTACTTTTTAAGCAACAAAAAGAAGACTTGTGTAAGTAAAGCATTTGGATTCATAAGATACATCGGTCCATGGATAACGGACAGTTGAATTATAAAATCGTCTAATGATATACTTTATAGTCTCTTTGGTCTTTTCATTTAGAAAAATTTCAAGTCCATGAAATGATATTACTTTCTGTTTGAGCTATTTATCATGCACATTCAAAAGTATTCGAATCTTTTGAGTCAGACTGACAACTTGAATTTTTGAGGTAAAAATACGCGATCGCTTATTTCTGTTCATCTTTCCCTTTACAAAAGTTTTATACACTACATTTCTTCCCCATATTATTGCAGAATTTTATTTCTTTAAATTATTCTTTTCCAAAGGCTCATCATTCTTCATTTTACACCTTGCATATTAGGCTCAAAAGCAAAGATGATTCATATCCTTGTAGAAACTGTAAGCTGTGAATTGTGGAACTTTATGGAATATATGTATAGGAACTTTTTGTTGTATATGCATCAGTTAAAGAATAACAAAAACAAATGTTTACTATAAACTATCAAACTAGATAAAAGCTATTGAAAGTGTCTACAATACTTCACCAATAACAACTGAAAACTCTGGTGCTATTTCTTCCATAAACACCTTGGGTATATTAGCTTCATTCAACCACTGACAGTATTCCTCGAATGTATAAGTATCTCCTTCCGTGGTATTGACCAACATGTTGAGAGCAAATAGTAATGGATACGCTGGTGCACTTCTCTCATTATTTGGAAACATATCGATGATAACTATTCTTCCATGGGGTTTCAAAGCTTTGCCAAGCTTTTGAATCAATATTCGAGAGGATTTTTCACCCTCCGAATGTACAATATTTCCAAGAATGACAATATCATATCTGTTTTCTCCATAATCAAGTTGCTTCAAGTCTCCGGCTAAATAGGAATATTGTTTCTGTACTCCGTGACGTTGGACATAAGTTTTTGTTAGTTCCAGTATTTTGGAAAAGTCTTGTGCTGTCACCATCACTTTATCGGATTTTTCAGCTAAAAGAATACTCCACACTCCTGAACCACATGCAATATCCAGTACTTGTAATGGAATATTGACTTTGTCTTGTAATAAAATATCAGCTAAACGATTGGAACGACCAATGCTCATTGCATGCAACGACTTGACCAAATGAGGAAAGAATTCGGTTGCCTTTTGCTCTTGTTCCAATGCTCTAGGAGGATGACCTGTCTTGATTACTTGATTTAAATGGGACCACGTATTCCAAAGATCGTCTATTTCAAACATAGCACCTATATAGTCAGCACTTGTTTTCACTAAAAATCTGGAACTTATGGGCTCCAATTCATAGTTCTGTTCCTTTTTCTTCAGAAATTGCAAACCCACCAATGCATTCAATAGCATGCGCACACCTCGAGTAGTGGCATTTATAGCAGTCGCCACCTGTTCCACCGTAGAATTGCCTTGAGAAATACATTGAAAAATATCCAACTGCACTGCCGTCATCAGAGTACGTGAACTCGTATAGGCATGAAACATATGGCTTATTTGTTGTAGTTGTTGCTCTTTGATATCTTGTGACATGTAGGGGTTAGTATTTGAGAAAAATAACCAAAAATTGTTTCCGTAGTGCAGTCGAAAACAGATCGGCTACATAATGGACAGCAAGTCGGTGAAGGGGGAGAGAAATTCGAGACAGCACGACAACGATATCCTCATGAACTCGGAGAGCAAAGTGAAATGTATTCAAGGCGATTTTCTAAAAGTTAAAAACTTCTCGTTTCCTTTAGTGTCCTTCTATATTCTGTAATTATTCTTTTTGGTAGAAATAAAGACTTTTCCTTGTTGGTCTTCGTACTTTAACATCCACTTGTATTTCAATTTGACACCCAATGGAAGAAAACACTTATGAATGAAGAAACGGTACAATCTCGTGTCCAAAAAGTTTCTCAAAGCCTCGACAGACACAAATGTACCTGATTTTGTCTTGGGCAGGATACACAAGTGCCTTTTTCAAATTAGACAACTTGCTTCAGAATAGAATACATGTTGGACCTGAACCAATCAATGTCTGCAGAAATATATCATAAAGTATATTTCAAAGCAACGCTATGAATACAGGCTTCCTATCACTTATTTCTCAACAAAATTCTTTGAAACTGTTTTCATCCAACCTGTATGCTGATAGCCTTTAACAAGCAATCAAGCAGCATTAATAACAAATGAAGCACAAAGGTTGTTGAAAAAAACAATGCGAGTCGAGTCTTGACGAAGAGAAACAAAAGAATATTCGCTCCTAAACTTTGAAAAGTAGTAGTATAACTCAAAGACATTCCAATGAAAGAAATTGTGCTACATTTGAGAATAACATTACGGGTTCTATTATGCACAAACATATGCTATATCTCCCACATATTGGTACTCGCTATTAAACTGGAAGATACGAAGTTTGCCAATATGAAGAGCACAAGCATACATAATGTCATCCCAATTTTGTTTTCAAGTTGTCTTCATGCTATTGAGAATCGTAAAAGTATTATTCCTATAGAGCAAAGGAACAGTTTCTTCCGAAATGGGTAAACAACTGTGATGAGAATGCAACTTTTCAGCACTACCAAGAATTCAATATCAAATAGAATAGTTTCAATTGGGCTTACCTCCAAACAGCATCTTCTGTATATTTGCGACGCTCAAAATGACAATAATATAAAAACTAATTCAGTGTCTTTCAGATCTGCCAATCTTTTGCTTAGAATAAACTTACCAATAATATAGCCATTGCAGTTGCAAGACTTGCAATAAGGAGTTCACCTACTTTTCGTGTCCATCTATCTACAAAAGGTGGCACAGTTGCATAACCTATTGATAGTCCAAAAGAAAGCCGCTTCCATTCGATCCTAATATGAATTATTTCAAAAAAAAATAGTCAAGCAATATATGCAAAAGTTTAAGAAAAGTATTAAATATACCTTGAAACATCTATTGAAAATGTAAGAACACCAACGGTATATTCATCTCCAAGTTTCCATGAATCAATTTGCTGACTTTCCTCTGGACTTGGCTCGGAGTAATTCCACCTTAGTTTGTGCGTCTTCACATCATCCATCCAAAGAAAGGGATACCAAGCAATATAAGGATGTGGATGACTTGAAGTTCTTGCTTCTTCAAATGAATGATAATTGTTTCTCATAGAAACATAAGGAAAATCATAGGTGGTTGGATCATCCCATAAAAACTGCTCTGCACAACCAAAGACAAAGAATTTCAAGCAAACTTGGTCAACGGAATTTGGTTGCTTGTTATAGACCTGAACGAGCCAAAGTGAACTGTTTGGAACCAATAATATATCGTTACTAGCCACTGACGCGGTGGCATGTAAAAGAGTAAATGAGAGCATATGGTTTTCTGATACGGTCTCCGCTATTGATATATCAAAAGGTTGTTGATGGTTCCATTGAATTGACTGAAAAGACCAGCCTTGTAAGTCGTCAACTTATCAAGCAATGATAAGCATACAGAGTAGACTAACTTTTCAAAATATCTTACCTTTGTTGTTCCACTGGATATCGTGCAGCACTGCACCCGCCAAGAAGATGGCGTCAGGTGTCACTGTATGAATCCTTGTACAGTCCAAAGTGTCGTTGTTAGGAACCGTTTCCACTGAGAGCAAAGGATACCGAACGTGTTGTGGTAGCCACAAATCCAATGCAATAGGATAAGTTCCTAAACTGAGTTCATACCATATATCTCTTTGTTGTACGTGGTTTGTCGATCTCAACAAGGTCAGACTACGATCCTTTGTCAAACCGTAACATGAACGATAATCGTCACTCACCTGTCACCAGAGCAAGAAAAGCTTTCCGTTGTTTCAAATCGAGGAATTGTATTGACTTGGTGAAATTCAAACGAGGCAACAGTTTTCAAGCAACTATACAGTATCCAGAGACAAGGAAGAAGACACTTCTGTATTTGACATTCCATATAAAAGACGAATTCCCAGGTAAACGGATGATGATAATATTCAGTATGTAGATAGCAAATATAAATAGTAAGTATCAGGAAACTTAAGGCAACTGTACTAGAAGAAGTATTATGTTTTTACAGACTGACCACTTGAATAGGTAATCTAGGAAAATACAAAACTATTAGGAACGCTTGTATTTTGCTCACTCTATACGGTAGTGCCTTTGACGAAGTCGAGAGAAACATTTATAACTCAAAGCAACTCTATTCAACATACACAACTGCTTCAAGGGCTGCAAGCATACCCAGTTTGACTTACTGTTCTTGGAGGACTGAGATTAACAGCTCTGAAGAGAAAGAAACCAAAGAGTAGACGTTTTAGGTGCAATACTTATTCACAAAGTTATGGGTTAACCGTTCAGACATACACTTAAAGGACACAAACCACAACAGTCGTTTGTAAAACACAAAAATTTTTACCTTGAAGGCCTAAAGTACAGAGGAACTGTTCTGCTTCTTTTGATAGAATGAAGCTTATTTCCTCATTCTTTCCATAGTCAAACACTACAAGTCAACTCTCTTATTGTTCATCTGTCTTATATCAACATTTAAGTAAGTAAAGTTCTGTTTCAAGGAGATTCACGATAACAATTTGAGTTGTGTGCTTTTAAAAAGTGATTGTCCAGTTCTAGTCGCGGCAAATTATTCAATAACCGTTAGTTATAGAAACTTGAAAAATATAGTGATAAGAATGCCTCGTCGAGAGAAGATAAGCTCTTTTTACCAGAAAATTTCAAGTGTGTAAGTACAGTGCAATCACTCCTTGTTCAACTCAAACATCATTTCATTTACATTTCTGAGTCAATCAGAAATGAGTTGCTCCAGTTGCAAAGAGCGTTCCTTCATCTCTACTGAACAAGTTGCAAAATATTACAAAAATGTTGTGACAGGGAATAGTCGTATTTCCTGTCCTTGTAGTTCTGGAATACTTACTAGTAAGCAGCAGGAGATACTGAGCTCCATTCATCCAACTATTCTTGAGAAATATTATGGCTGTGCTAGTCCCATACCTACAGCAATGGAAGGTTGTACTGTATTGGATCTGGGATGTGGCACAGGTAGAGATGTCTATTTATGTAGTGCGTTAGTTGGAAATAAGGGAAAAGTTATTGGAGTGGATTTACTTCCTGAAATGTTGGAGATTGCCTCCCAATACAAGTCTTACCATGCAGAAAAGTTCTTTCAAGATTCTTCTCAGAGCAATGTTCAATTTTTGAAAGGACATATTGAGAATCTAAGGGAGATAGGAATTGCAGATGGCTCTATAGATATTGTCATTTCTAACTGTGTCGTCAATCTTTCAGACGACAAGGTAAGAAGAAATTGACATAATAAGAAGCTCTTTTGTGTAGTATGAATAGGAGAAAATATTCAAAGAAGTCGCAAGAGTCTTAAAGCCTGGAGGTGAATTTTACTTTGCTGACAAATACATAGACAGACGTTTAAGTGCAGAGGCAAGACAAGACCTTGAGTTGGTAGGGCAATGTTTAGGAAAGGCAATGTATATCCAAGACTTTGTATCACTTGTGAAGAAAGCAGGGTTTTCTGATATTCGCCTCGTCTCAAGTTCTAAAGAACGACTTTCACTTGAAACTGAAACAAAACTGAATGGTGCTTCTGCCTACTCTTGTGTATTCAGAGCATTTCGATTAGAACATTTGGATGAGTGTTTAGAAGACTATCAAGAAACCGCTATCTTCCATGGTGCAACTGATGTAGACAGAGATACTTATCAATTCGATTGCAATCTCAAGTTTCTCAAGGACTTGCCTGTCTCTGTTGATGGCAATACTGCTGAAATTATTCGCCATTCGAGACTTTCTCGTCACTTTCACGTGACAGATAGAAAGTCTCATCAAGGGCTGTTTCAACCTGAGAAACAGCTTCCCATGAGTTTGATAGTGAAGAATCAGTGTTTTGAAAAGAAATAATTGCATTTTTAGTATAGGATTATCATATTGTCTCTGTAGCAGAATTTTGTTAATAAAGTTTTCTAGTTCATCTAGCATAACAGCAAACTTTAAGGCGATTGCTAGGCTAACTTGACATTCATCATTGTAGGGGTTATATTCTTCATTGTAGCCTATTCTCTAGGAGCGAGTCCAGTACCTTGGACAATCTGTGAGGAAGTATTTCCGACTGATGTACGTACAGCAGAAACTTTGGTCACCATATTCTTTTTCAATGTTTTCAGCATTGCACTTTCTTTCTCTTGGCATTTGATGGAAGCTGCAAGGATTATTTGGGTTCTATTCAAGTTTCAACTTTTTAGGAATAATAATGCAATTTTCAATTCCTTCCTGAAACCAAAGGATATACCCTGGAACTAATGAAAGTCGTATTCGAAGGAGGACTATTTGCTATAGTATGATATCATATCCGTTCAGGTTGGAGAAGTCTTCGAAAGGAGTTGGTCTACCTGAATCCAATGGCACTCTTATTTCACTTTATCATAAAGCTGTGCCATTATCAAGATCAAGAGAATAAGAATTACTTCTTCATTCAGATGAGCCAGTGAAGAACGGATAAATGTTACTATTGCATTTTGTTCAAAATAAAAAGATATTCAAGTCATTGTTTGCGTCAGCATAGGCAAAAAACCACATTCAATCAGAGCTTCCATCAAATAATTTAGCAGCAAAAGTTATTTTATTGGTAAATAAAATTAAAGCTCGGTTAATCCGCCTTCATAACCACACACCACCAAAGAGCTGTTGAATAGGGAAGATAATCAAACATCCAGCTTCAGCTAAAGATGTGCGCACTCTAGTCCACCTTGATCAATTTTATAACAGTACTAGAATAATCTCTCTGGATGATGAGTCCTAATACTGGAATATTATCGTTTGCACCAACAAACAAGCGAAGATCACAACAATTAGAAATTGTTTTACAAACTTCGTCATATCGAACGGGAGATGTGCATCCCGTGTCTATACGTAGCGTAGGACGGAAGATTGAGTCGATATCACGAAGACGAATAAGAGCTCGGCGTTGGAGCAAAACAGCTCAACAGAGTCTTTTTAAGTTTCATACTATCTCAGAATGGTTTTCTGAATTGTGACGTAGATCATCTTTAGAACAGTCTTCGATATTTTTCTTGGAATACTTGGACTGTCTTGCAGGTCAACTTCTATGTTTGTATGAAATAAGAAAAGGAATTCAACAATTGAAATTCACATCAATCAAATAGACATAGTGAGACATCAAAGTGATAGAAACAAATTTATCCATAATGAATACTTTTTGCACATTTTTGTGAGGAAACTTGTTCTATCGAATTCATGTTCCGAAATCGCTCAAGTTTAAAATTCAAGAATTTGTAATGTTGATATAAATCTTCAAATACCATTGGTTCAATTATTGTCGTCTCTCAAATAAATTTTTGGTGCAAGTGAAAGCTTTTTATACAAAAGTAAAATATTGAATGAACTCGAGCAATGTTGTCGTTAGGGAGAATTTATAAGTGTCAAATTGCCATAAACTCCGAGAATTATCATGAATAATTCAAATAATTTTGTTCCAAGTCTTTAAAAAGAAGCAGAATTCGATCCGCGAGTAATTTTGAAGACAAGTACTTTCTCGACTGACAAATAAAACGGACCAATTTTCCAATACTTGATAAAATAATGTCTTTGAATAGAGGATTTTGAAACAGCAAGTAGAATCATTTTTTTCATTTCTGCACTTTATTCCAAGAAACACTGTTGCAGGTAAAATTTGTTGAATGTATTTTTCAGGTATACCGAGTAATTTTAGTGAACTCATTCTAATCACTTTGATTATTTCCAATTACGGATAAAAATCTAGATCCATAGAGAGTGGTAACTTCTTCCGGTGACAGCGCATACTTGCAAAGAAACTCTTTTCAGTCAAACTATGTATCACTCCATAATTATTCTCCTTTTTTGTGTATTTTCTTCCACTTGCATAACATTCAAATACATTCTTTGGCGAATATTCTTTTATAATTCTGTTCCCGTCGAACAAACTTGTCTTACACTTTTGACTAGTTCATATCCTGACATTTTCTGTAACACGTATGTGAATGCAAGGTAATTCAGAACCTGCTGAAGAGTTAATACGCTTTGCAAAAATTCTTTTGAATAATTCATGTGTCTTCGATCTAAGAAATTGTTCCACACGAGTGGTTGAACAAACAACCAGTTGACAGCTAAAAGGAATGTTAACCATTCCCTAGTGGAGCCACTTGCAGGTCAAGAAGCACATGTTCTTAAATAAAGTTGTCCATAATCTTCTTCATAAGATATTCCACTCTTCAATATCCAAATGATTGTTATCTCTATCCATTGAAACTTGGTTGGTTTATTTCGTGTTCACAATGTACTGAATGCAAAAGTATTAAACGCTCCCAAATCAGTTCATTGTGCCATTAAAAATATCAAGTTAAAGCACTTCAATAAGATTTCAATAAGATAAGCGATTGGGCTCTTTGAAAGTTGCAGCTAAGATTCTGCCATTTCCTCGAAAGATGGCTCACTAGTCTACTTTCTAAAGTTTTTAGACACACAAAGTATCAAATCTAGTCCTCTTGATTGTAATTGAAGAATGAAAATACCATCTTCATTGGATAAGATTGCTTCACAAAAGAAATTCCAAGCATTACGAGGAATATTAATCCTTGAAGCTCTAAATTGTCCTGATACTCCGAAATGGAAAGAAGACATACTTTTGGAAGAGAAATCCGTCTTTCTGATTGAGGGTTGTTGAAAGTTTCAAAAATATAACCTTCCACTTTTTTATTTTTACATAAGCTGATTTCTCGCAACTTGGAATAGGAACAAAATCGAAGATGTAATACCAAAGCAAACAATACTTCGAACTGTAGTACGCCATGCGTCGCAGGAACATGAGTGAGAGTCAAGCTGGAAAATAAGTGACAAATAAAACGAATTATAGGAACTTCATGACAGGAACGTTCAAGATATTTCAAAACAATTTTTGAAGAAACCAACTTGCAAGTATAATAAAAACCAAAGTGGCTTGCAATATTCAGAGTAAATTCAGTATATTCGCTAAACTTCAAACGACCAAAGAATGTTTCTCTCTAATGAAGAGGATTCCTTAAGATACTAGCAAAAAGCAGCGTAGAGAACACAGCATATCCTTTAGGTCCCATTCTCTCCCACTCTCAAAGAAAGATTTTTAAGCATAGGAATTGTTTTGTACCGTGTTCCTTAATTCTTCTTCTGATAGTCTCTCCATTGTGGTCCAAAAAACTGTCGACAAACTGGAAGTGTCTCATGTAATAAATAATGCCGTGCCTTTTCATAACAATACTTGTATTCGGTTGGTCTATACATTATGTAACTTGTAAGTTGCGTGTCTAATGCTTTCAATCAGAGATAATTTTGAAAGTAGTGAATGTCATCTCCTCCATAAAAATATCCAATCGAAACACTTAGACATAAATGACACAATAGTTCCTTGTTCAACAGCTTTTCCAGTTGATGACGAAGTTCCCATAATGTTAATACATGCGTCAAATGCAATATCTGATAGCCCACGCACATCTTTCCTTGAAGCCTCAATGACACGTCAATCTCTATAGGACAAATGGAGCTTGTTTGAAATGTTAAGACCAATATGATCTCTTGGATAATAAAAGATCAAGTGACAACAATCTCATTGGGTGGGATTTACTTGCATCTTGTATATTTGGCAATATTTGACTAGGTCACCATAAAACTTTTGAAATACCAAAACATCTTCGAATATTCTGTGCTGTCTGGAGGATCGTTTCCATATTTTGTAGGCAGGTCCATTAATACTATTATCATTATTATTATCAATCTTCCAAAATGTTGTTATGATTGAATTGATAGTAGCTCAAAGTCAGTTTTAAACTTTCCTTCCATAGTATATACAGGTTTTGAAACTTTGGAAATGTGTTTCTTTCAGAAAGAGTTCATATGCTACAACAAAACGATTAAAAATGTTGGGTTGGTCCGAAATTATTTTATTCGTTTTGCTAATAGATTCGAAAACTCGTCTAGTGCCTTGTTACTAGATCCTTCAGTATGGAGAAAATAATTTTTCTAAACTATAATATGGAGTAAGGTTAATATGGTGTGATTTTCTCAACTTTCCTATCTAGAAATACTCTACCATCTTCATAGGATGATGAGACCCTGAGAACAACAAGTTGAAGTATAAATTTGAAATTGTAGAGAACCCTTCAATACGCTCTTCTAGTCGGATAAAAAAGTAGAGTAATATTCTTTCTGGAGACAAGTAAAAGAAGACTAAAGACAAACATGAATAGATGTAGCAACAAGTTGCCAAGTTTTGAAATTGTGCAAAGTCCAAACTATTTCGTCGTTTTCAATGGAAATAAACGTCAAAATCAGAGCTCAGCTTTGTTCTTATAAGTTTCATTTATGTATTATACAGCACGTAACAATGGAATATGTCATCCAAATCGTGCAATTGTAGTAGGAGGAATAAATTTGCTCAAATTTGATATAGTTTTTGACAGTTTCTTATAAAACAGCACCTGATTTATAACAACTTTTGAAAGTTTCTATTTTAGGAAAATTTCTCAGATATTAAAACAAGATATTCCTAAATATTTTTGGAAAGAGATAAAACTATTTCTTGTACGGTTGAAATGCCAATATTTCTCGAATGTGGATTATCCACAGACCTGAAAGCGTTCCTTAAATTCGATAAAATGTCTTTGCCAATAAAGTTTTCTACATCAGCTTCAGAAAGAATAACCAATTCACAGTTGTGAGGAATCACGAAATCTTCAACACCATCGCCAGATGAACAACAACGACTAGAATGATTCAAGTCCTCAGATACATTGGTAGCCAACTGAGTACTCATAATAATCAACATACAATGCCATGTAGGATGACTAGTCAATACTTGATCATGAACTGGTTTTAAAAACTTGTGAGCTTCTTCCAAAATTTCATTCCATCGAATACCATTACGACTCCATCGGCCTTTACAAGCAATACCCACAATCATCAAGTTCTTCTCATTCGTTCTTCCATGCAACTTGAATAATATATCTGGACTATGGGATGTTGAATGAAATGGAATATATATCTTTTCAAATTCTAAAATTTCTTCCACTATCCTTTCCCATTCATCATTGCTTCCAAATGTCATTCTCTCTGCTCCTGATACAGCTCTGGTATAATGTATACATTTCATATAATAAGCAGCAGATTCGGAAGAAAATTGTAAATTCATTTCATTCCAAAAACGAGACAATTGACCAAGAGTAGAAAACATTGAGCTGTTTGTAGGATGCCGAGAAAAATGTAAATAAAACAGTGTAGCAATAAGACCTTCCAAAATTCGACATTTCGACTCATAAAAGAATTCAACAGATTGAGACTTGAGAGTTTGTAAAAGTAACCATTCTAAACGATCATCCTTTAAGCCTTGGTCAACATATTCAATCAATAACTTGGGAATCAACACTTCATAGCGTTCGTTGCGGTCTGGTTCCATAACCAATCGACGATAGAGACACATATCTGTAACTAGATCAAACAAAAACACATCAGAATTTGAGCTTATTTGCACAGTTTCATCAAAATCAAATCGAATACGATACAAAGATAATAACGTAAGCATTCTTAACAAGCGCTTACGCTGCTCACTGAGACTTATCAGACGAGGTAAGAATGGCGCAACACAATAATTTGTTACTAGAAAGCTATTCATTATGATCAAGAAGGTTTCCTTAGATAATAAGAAATTGTTGATGAATGATTTATACAGCAAAAGGTAACTGATTGCTCGAACAAGTAAACGAGGAACACCACCAGTCAATTCCAACAACAATTCTGCAAGTTCACTAGTTGAGAAGTCTTCGTGACAAAAAATTTCTGAAACCTTTGGGCTCCCAGGGAATAAAAAGGAAGAACTTTTCTCCAAATGTTCCACGATACTATGTTTCTCAAGCGGCGAAAGAGGAATAAATACTAACTGAACCCTTGAGACTGAAGCTACGTAATTGTATATATTTAAGCCTTCACTTTTCCCAACAACTATAAAAAACAAGTCGGGTTCTTCACACAGTTGACTAATGATACCGATAAAGTCGTTGTAAGGTCGAACTCTATCGTCATGGGTTCTCTTGAAATGAAATTCGTCGAGACTTTCGTCTAGGACACCAACTTCATCAAATGCTATCAGAAGATATTGATCAGAAGGAATCCTTAGTATATCTCGTAATAGTGGAACTAAGTTGGAAGGTTCCATATCCACCTTTTCGAAGGCTTCTTTCTTTGAAAATATTTCAGCGCCAACTTGAGAGTGGGCGGCCTTGATTAACAAATAGTAGACTGCCCATTCCAGGTTGCGTTCTTTCGGGTCTGTGGGCTCCAACTCCCTTAAATCGACGTACAACACTGAAGCCCTTTTTAATTTCTCCAAGAAACCTCTTCGGTTGGCCTTCTCAGACTCACAAACGTGATCGAGACCTATCAGTGCACTTTCACCCATATTATTCACTAGTTCCAAGTAACTTTGTACGAATTTTGTCTTCCCACTTCCGAAGAGGTGAGGACCAAAGGGTATGACTGGTTTGAAAGGGGGACCAAGTTTACGGAGAGTGTATAGCCTAAATAACTGCTTTGTTACTACACGAACATCATTTTCTCGGTCTACTAACACCATGTCATATACGGTTTCTGGTTCAAGCTCACTAGACATATCGCAAGCTATGAAGTAAACTATGCGACAGTAAAATACAACAATGATCGATCAATCTTCTTTAATAGTCCAATGCTCAAACTCTTGATTGAGACGAAAGTCTTTTGAAGCTTTGAACAAGTCTTGATAAGAACATGATTTGCCTCTTAGATAAAGACTATCTTTTTCATTTTTTTGTAATAAAGAGTAGATATTGGTTTGTGTGCGATTGTATATAAAAACAACTTCTCTGAGCTATTAGAAAATAGACCAGCTAAGGAACCTTCAACTTAAGGCGAACTATAAATAAAGTCTTTGACGAATACAAGACCTTGTATAAAACCCAATCGTCAACACTTTAAGACACTCTCCTGAGAAGTAACAAGAAGCAAACAAGACCTGTCAAACTGTGACAGTGACTTTTACAACAATAGGCTTATTTTGATTTTCGTGGTTAGTACCATATTAAGACAATAATCCTCAGAGTGAAAGCAAATAAGTTGTAACCGAGTTTCAAACATACAAAAAAAAGTTTACTTGCTCTTAAAAAGAAATCACAAAGTGAAGGATTGATTAAAAGTCTATTGCCAACTCAAGAAACTGTTACGGATTCTATCAAGTAAATCTAATCCAAAATCCCAAAAAGTAGGATTGTGAGAAACACCAAATGCTCTTTCAAGTCCATTCAATATTTCTTCGTCAATCAGCATTTCCATATCTCTTTCACAAAGAATAACAAGTTCACAGTTATCAGGTACTTTGAAAGAATCATTTCCAATAAACATTCCACTGGAGTAACAACGACTCTGATTACCCAACTCATTAGAAACATTCAATGATAACTTTGTACTAACGATAATAAGCATACAATGATGATAATCCATTGCACTGGATAAGACTTGATCATAAACAGGATCTAAAAATTTCTTGGCTTCATCTATAATATCTGACAAGCCAATTCCTTCCGACCTCCAACGTCCTTTACATGCAACTCCAACAGTAAGAACTTTGGGTTCCACAGGAGATTGTAATTTGAATATAATATCAGGACTATGAGAAGTAGCGTCCAAAGGAATGTAAATAGTCTCTAAATAAAGTGTCTCTCGAATAATCTTATTCCATTCAGTATTGGCAAAAGTTCTTCGACTCTTGTTCGATTCACTTCTTGTTTCTCTAGAACTAACAACAGACTTGATATAGTGAATAGGTGATATTGTACTGATTGGAAGTTTCATTTGTTTCCATATCGGAGACAATTGACACAACAATCCCTCAACTCATTTCGATTCTTTGAAGACAACATCAAAACTAGTCGTAAAGCAACAATTCCTTCAAATACACGACACTTTGAATAGAAGAAACAATCTACTGGTTCGACATCAAGTGATTCGAGAAGTATGTTTTCCAAAGAAGATATGGAAGGGTCCCTCTTGAAGATTCCAACAAATACTTTTGGAATCAGGACTTGAAAAGTATTCTCGTCAATAGGATATCGATATAATCCCATTTCAGTGACTGCATCATATAAAAAGGACTCCGAGGTCAATATATCATCTACTTGAAACGGTATACGAAAAAGTGCCATCATCAAAAGTAAATCAAAAACACTTTTTCTATCTTCGTCCAAATTCAATATTCGTTCCACAAATGGTTCAGCACAAATTATTCGGAAATCATAGTCATTCATACACGTCAAACATTCTTCTTTCGATATGAAAGGCTGATTTCTTGCTATTATATAATTCAAAAGCATATTCACTGCACGAGTCAACAAACCAGGAACTCCACCTGTACATTCCAATAATGAGTCTGCCAATTCATTTACTGAAAATGAAGAACTACATAAGACATTACAAACTGGAACTTGAGTAGGTGTCTTTAGAAGACTCTTTTCAAGGAATTCAACGATACTGGAAGCGTCCAAAGGTGATAAAGAAATAAAATGTAGTATAACTCTCGATAGCCCAAAAGCCACATCATTCTTAATACTTAAACCCTTGCTTTTCCCAACAACAATAAAAAACAAGTCGGGTTCTTCGCACAAATGACTAATGATACCGAAAAAGTCATTGTAAGGTCGAACCACACCTTTGTCATTCTTCTCCAGTTCAAAAAAAGTTCCCTTTGTATCAAACACACCAACTTCATCAAATGCCAACAAAAGATATTGATCAGAAGGAATGTCTAAGATTGAACGGATTTTCTGAACCAAAGCATCACTCCTAAGTTTCAGTTCCTTGAAACATTCGTCCGGGTCTGGTTGCGGAAGACCTGATTGCAAAAAAGCAGCCTTTACTAACAAATAGTAGACTGCCCACTTTAGGTTGCGTTCTTTCGGTTCTGTGGGCTCCAACTTCCTCAAATCCACAAAGAGCAACGAAGCCCTTTTCAGCTTCTCCAAAAAGGTTCTTCTCAAAGGGTCTGAAGCAAAATTCGACAGAAAAGTTTCACCAAACCTTTGCACCAACTCCAAATAGGTTCGGGCAAAGGTCGTTTTGCCTGAGCCAAAGAGATGAGGGGCAAATGGTATCGTCAAGCGATAGTTGCAACTACTTGTTACACCCCTGAGTTGCTTTCGGCCTTTATGAAGATAATACAATTCTTCTGTCACAAAAAAAACATCCCTTTCACGATCTACCACAACAGACTCAAAGTTGTCCACAGCTTTCCACTTTTCATCCAAACTCGCCATCGCCAAAGAGAAATTAAACAACCTTCAGTTTATTTCGGAGTACAAATATAAACAAATGAACGATTGACTGTTTGTCGGTCACAACAACAACAAGGAAAACAGTAAAGGATACCAATCCAACTTCTTCTCTTTATCAACTGACGACTATGTCATACCCTTTATGGCTTGGACTGAGATGACTACAACTATGGCAAGAACGATCAATATGGCTTTTTCAACTATCGATATTCTTATTCTCGTATGCTAATATAATGACAACTCTCATAGGGTACAAGAAGGATCGGAAGAAAGCCAATGTTTATTTCACAAGTTTTTTATGCTCTTTGAGAGTATAAAGCTATTAAACATGGCCCATTCTCACATAGATAAGAAAGTTTCTTTCAGAATTTTCGAGAGTAGTCAAGAGAGTTCCGAGCAATATAGATTGTTCATGAAGAATTTGTTCCATAGACGTCTCTCTCTAGATTTTTCTGTATTTTATGGAACAGTTTTTACGTCACTTTTGCTTCATTTCGAAACACGGAACTAGAGTATGAACCAAGTCATTCTCTTGTGTAGTCTATTCAAAAGCTCCAGTTGAAATATATTATTTAGTAGAAATGCAGAAACTCACAAGCACAGCACTGCTTTATTCTCAGCAATCATCAAATTCCTTTCTTACGATATCATGACAAACGTGCAAAGAAGGATCCAAAATATCTCGTGGTGTTATCAAAACTCAGAAACAACATGACTCACACGACGA